>NW_026926468.1:0-285731 GCF_032062105.1 Saccostrea cuccullata | reverse complement strand
CAGTTTAATTATGATTTTGCATAGTCGTTTTATTTATTAGTGGTTATATATTACATGCTGTAGTGGAATGTCCAGTTATTTTTTTTTCAAATGAACCAATGAAACAAGTTTTATGACAGTAGTAAAGTTAGGGAAAAGCTCATTGATATTATTGTAATTAAGTTCTAACCATTAAGATCTAACCATTAATCTGAATTTAATATTTGCCGAGCATCATCACTACCAGGAAGGGAGAGGAAGACACCAAGCTTGAAAAAGTCATCACGCTCGTGGAAATACTCATTCTAAAGATCAAACAGAACAAATAAATTTCAATTATGGATTTAGAACAACTTAACTAAAATTATTTAAAATACATAATGTATTTTAAAAAGTACATTTAAATAACTGGAAATTGTTTTTGTATCAAATATTCACATACACCACATAAAGATATCAATCTGCTTGATAAACATCATTCTGAAACCCAAGACAATGAAAATTAAATAAATGAATCATAAAAGCGGAAGAAAAATTAGAACATAACTGCTTTGAGTTAACCCAATAGAATCATTTACATTAGGCTATAAGTCAATCTGTGGATTGCAATAAAGCGTTAATGGTCACGTGGTATTGTAGGAAGCGGAAGCCTCCCTGATATGTTATATCTTTTTATTTACATTTGCAATTGCTTCCCTTACACAAATCTGTTGAAGCAAGGGGTTTCTTCATCTTTTGTGTTTAAGAAATAAAGTCCCCATTTTCATGAATGTTGCAGAATAACCGCTGAGGTCGAGAAATGATGTTTGAAAGATAAATGAGGATATTCTGCTTCATTCACAACAGCAAGGACGTTATTTCTATTCTGCTATCGGTTCTAAAATACAACGGATCGTTTTTCTATGAGAAACGAATTAGTCACCTTTTTGCGATTACCCTGTTTCATTTACAGTATGTACCACTAGAGAGTAAATTTGTTGGTTTACCTGTGCATGGAATGCAGACGATTTGAGAATTCGCCGAATTAAAATAAACCTTTAATTAATTTAAAATCTGTTTTTTACATAAATTGATTAATTTTTATGAATATACAATAACAAAATCAATTTTCTATTTTCCCACTTAATCACTAAAATAACCAAGTTTAAAAAAGGCGTAGGGAGGTCCATGGAACAGCCCCGCTTAGCTTTAAAAAACCGACATTCATCAGCTTCTTTATGAAATGAACATGTACACGTGTTTAGACTGCACAAGACGACGTATCGATGAGTTTTAAAAAGTATCTAAATCTGAGTCAAAATATATATGTTTCAGCTGCACCGGTTTGATACGTAATTCTTTATTCTAATAATTTTTTGATGACGTTCGTGATTTATTGGAGAATATTGTCCACGGCAATTATTTGATCTCGGCAATAACCGTAGTAGAATAGAAAAAAACAGTTGAAATTTTCTTGTAGATACTACTAGTATTTTGTCAAACTAAATTTAAAAAAAAATCCCACGCCTTTTTGAGCTTTCGGACTTTGTCAAAAATTAGAATTTATATCACTACAAATTCATTTCAAAAGAGCACTGTATGATAAGTGTCTCAAATGGCTCCTAAAATGAATATTTTAAATCAAGGTATGGTTTCAATACAAATCTTGTCCTGTGATCTTCTTAAAAATGAAATGGTTGATTGATTGATTGTTTATTGTTCAACGCCCCTCTCGAGAATTTTTCACTGATATGGAGACGTCACCGTATGCCAGTGAAGGGCTTCAAATTTAGGCCTGTACTCGGCACTCAGGCCAATTGAGCAGTGAGAGTTCTTTATCATGCCAGCTCCTACCGTGACATGGGACCTCCGTTTTTAAGGTCATATCCGAAAGACACGTGACTTTCATTTTTGCTGCCGAGCGCTTGGCGAAGGAACAGTCACTACCTATTTTTACGTCTTAGGTTTGATACGGCGCCGTGAGCGAGAATCGAACCCGGACCTCCCGATCACGAAGCGAACGCTCTAACATTAGGCTACCGTGAACTTTTAAAATGAAATGGAAATTAAAGATGAAAACTCATACTTTCTGCCTTTGTATTTAAAAAAGGGTGACCTAATTGGAATTTTTAAGAAAAAGCTTAAAACCTTTCTTTTTAAAAAAGGCATATGACTTATAAATTGTGTATCTTTGCCTTTTATTATATTTTGGACACTGTATTTTCATCTCTTTAGTACTTTAATGTATATTGGACACTTTATATTTTTATATATATTTATCTTATAACTTTCGAGTATGACTGCTGTATGTTCAGCGCCTTAGAATTTTTATATATAGGGCGCTTTATAAATGTTTAATAATAATAATAATAATAAGTTAATGAAATTCCATGCAGAAAAATTATACACACTATTTTTTCACATACATTTATACATGTAAATGCTAATTGTAACGCCATAAACATTTGCATTTTTTCGTCTTTACTTAAAAAGTTGCAGAAGTCACCAATTTTCAATACAATTTTCTTTCAGATAAAATTGTCCACAGGCATCGCACACAAAGATTTTGAAAAATGGGTATTTTGATTGAATTTTGCACATCGTATCCAAAAAGGAAAGTGCGTGACGGCTGTGGACACTATTTACCTGAAGGAAAATTACCAATACATGATTCATTTTGAGGCTTTTTCTGCTTAAAGGAGATTGTATATTGTATATTGTTTAACATCCCTCTCGAGAATTTTTCACTGACACGGGGCCTCGATTTTTAAGGTCTCATCCGAAGGACTCGCAACTTTCACTTCAAAATGCCGAGCGCATGGCGAAGGAACAGTTGCTACCAATTTTATCGACTAGGTCAGTCGCGGCCGAGATACGAACCTCCCGATCACGGAGCGAGCGCTCTCCCGACTGAGCTACCGTGAACAGTGCTTAAAGTAGAGAAATGTAACGAATTATTGACGTCATATTTCCAAAATGGTACTCCTTTATGCCATTGTCTTTTTTATATATCAAAGTCAGAAACTCGACAAATATTTAAGCCAGTTTCAAATCCTTTTAAAACATTTAATTTTTAGGACATGATTAAAGCCAAAACCATACCTTGAATATTTTTTTTTATTTTACTTTATATAAAGCTTTAATTTGCACAGCTGTTCATGTGGTTTTTTATTGGTAATTTTTAATTTAATTAAATTCATTTTATATAGAAATATGAAAGCATTAATTTCCCGTTTTCCCATGTCAAATAAATCACTCAATTATTTTCAAGTAGATTTACTTCAAAAAATATTAAGCGCAGACTTGAACAAACTTAATATTTTACCAGAGATGTTTCAAAACAAGACTAATTACGGACATTTTTTTTGTTTGTTTTAAGCTCCATTCTATGTTTTGCATAAAAAGAAACCTTTAAGGTCATTGGCAACGCAGGGTTTCCGGAGAAAAAAGGTTTATACCCAGGTTTTTTCATTTATAAAAATAGTCATTGAGAGTGATCTCCCGCATGGAATTCTCTAAGCGGTGAAAACCAATAAAGCGTGTGTTACAGATTGAGAGGTAAACAAAAGCACGTGTGTGTGTTTTATCTGATATATTCAACTCTACAATAATAAAAGAATAGTAGAGATTGGTTTGTTTACATTGTGCTGAGGGCCAGACAGTCAACAGTTCGTAATTTAGAATAAGTACATGTATGGTGGGAAGTGCAAAGAAGTGACATAATTATGCTGAAAGTGGTGATAGCTAGGTAGGCCATATGAGAACGATTATAGGTTATGTGAATGAGGCATCATTAAAAGTTAATAATAAATTCTTGCAAAAATGTTTAATGACAGTTCCTTTCAAATAAAGTAAATTATAGTATAGAAACAAACAACCAGTCTCTTGGTCATTATGAATAATAATTAGATGTTAAGGGAAGTAACTCAAAATCAAAGAACAGTGCTGGTATTTCTGTGTTTTATTTCTATAATTGCAATTTGAGCCAAAGTATATGTTTGTGACAGGAAATGAAGATTCAACAATGTATTTTATGTGTAAACTTTATGAAATAAATAGGTTTTAGAAAAATCTTATGGTTAAAAATAATATAGGACCATTTTATCAACATTTTACATAGGAAATGCATTGAGAATTGTAAAAACATTGATTTGTCAAAATCTTTAAAGAAAGGCTGGCTTGATGGGTAAAAAGGACCAGAATTGAACATGTTTGGTACCATTAAACCTGTTCAAAAGTTCTTGAAAAATTCTATACAAAATCCAGAAACGTTGCCAATGTCCTTAAGAGAAGGCGGTTTTTGGTCTTCAATTCGTTGGGTTGCAAAAATAGATTTATTTCTGACGTCATTTATAGCCTGTGGGTGCATATAAATGTACAATATTTCAAATATACCTTCTTCTAGATACTAAAAATCAATTATACATATATCAATACTATTCTAGATATTGACTTTAAGGGTGTCAAAATGTACTCGTCATATATATACTGAAAGGAAAAAGAAACGCACAAGAACATGATATGGGAAAATTTTCTGACTATGTGACCGAAAATGATAAAAATTGGTCAGATGTTTATTTTGGTTACTTTGCACTAAAATCACTAATCAAAACTACTCAACCATGAAATGTATGGCATCACGTAGGGGAAATGATAAAAAGTCAAAAACACGTGCATGTTAATGATGATAATTTTGTAATAAAATTTTGTAGTACCATACCATGCATTAGAATTATAGACATCGTTTTTGCATATTTGCAGGCAGTATAAATTTCTTGCAATCGTGGTATGGCTGACGGAATCTACTGTGGGTTTAGTAATTGAATTCAATATTGCATAAGTGAATAAAATGGCAAAAACATGCTGATGTACAGATTGTTTTCAACATTTCAACCAAATAAAAGTGTTTTTGGTTGTCAGAAAGTGAACTTAAAATGTTTCCAACCAACCATGACTGTGACGTTCGCGCGTACCAACGTCACAACAAGATAGGGCTTTTCATTACACCACCTCGGTTATTGTCAAGGCATTATCACCGAAACTGATATTTATACAGCAGACAAACATACTCACTTTCTTCATCCTAAACTGACAGAAATTCTCCACTCTAATTTGGGCCGCGAGCTTGGCCAGCTTACGTCGATTTTACTCTCAAACGCGCACGTACGCGTCGTTTGCGTAATGTTTTTAGCATGTTTACACTAGAAAAATGTAGCTAATATTTGTCGATACTTTTTTACAAACATTCACAAGTAGCAAACCTGCTGGATTCTGTATATTCTATCCTAAATCGAAAATTTGCGGGATTCGATTGAGCGGGGGGATTTGTTAACTTTGGAATAATACAGCTTATCTCAGCCATTTAGACTACCGTCGGAAGGGTTGACTAATAATGCTTTGAAAAAATAAATGCTCTGGTGAACTCAATGCACAGGAAAATCAAGTTTGTTACTGATGCGAGAGGGAGATTATGAGAATTTTTAGTTTTATTTTTGGGGGGTGTCACCATATTGATATTAATATCTCAGGAACTATCAATCAAAATCGCACAAAATTTTGGTAACTTGTTGATTAAAGATGAGTTAAAATGTATAATAAAAATGCTGAAAAGCATATTCGAAATAATTGTTTTAATTTAACTCAAAAGTTTAATATGCGTTTGTTGATCCTTTCAGTATAGTTGTTTCTAAAGATTGTACAAAAATGCAATGGCAAAATGTAAGGGGTTTAAACCCGTGTTCAATTTTAAAACTCCTAGTCGTCCTTTTTCCTTGTCACTTGTGTGTGGCATTTAATTAAGTTCATAATGACAGGTAAAAATCAATATGAAAGTTAAGCAATTAAAAGCCTTATAATTGCCCCCCCCCCCCTTCCTGAAAAAAAGAAATAGATACTAAGAAAAATAGCTTTCATATTTAATGAACTTATTAAAATTTCTACGACACAATTATTTTTCCAGTGCACTTTTATTTTGCCGATAAACAAAGCGGAAGATCCTCTACATTGTAACAGGAAAACCCAAGGTTTACTCATCTGGGAGGATATTTGGGAAAACCAGATATTTGAGAAATTTCAAAAATCAAATGCTATTTCAGCCGTCTCCGATTACGGTACTGTAACATTGAAATTAAATAAGTTTTTATTCCGATTTACAATCTAAGAGTAGAAGTTGGGGTAGATTTTATATATTCCACAGCAACTTCACAAGGACCTTCATGACCTGTATTTTTTCTACATAGAACGATTATTACATATCAGAAAAAGGCTATGACAAAATCCCCTAGACTGTTTTTATCTCTAATGGAGTGTTTCTATCTCTGGTACTATTTGCACGAACTTTGGGGGAATCTTTATCATAAAAGGTCGTCTGTCCTTCACCACGATAGGATGAGATGTGGATCAATTAACCCCACGTATTGGCTTTTTCGTACTTGAACTCATGTTACTTGTGTCGCAATAATGTCAATAATTAAGGATCTTTGTGAGAGAAATAAAAAGTTGTGACATGCTCCCTTTCTTCTGAATTGAAGGATTTCTATATGTTTATCGCTTATAAACCTATTTTGTATATCATTTGTAAAAAAGACGGACTTTGAAAAAAATAAACAAATTATTATTAATGATAAAACGATATATAAAATGATATGATGATGGTATGGTGTCAAACTTTCTTCTTTGACTCAACAATTAATTAAAGTGTCAAATATCCTATTCTTTTAAAAGTATTTGCAAACATTACGAACATAGTATATAAAATATGAGGTTTAGAAATATTTAGGAATTCGATTTCAATTTTTTCTTCACTAGGCTATATTGTTAATAAAACATACATGTATTTATCAGGCTGTGTTAAATACTTGCATTTATATACTTTAGATATGGTAACATTGGTATAAAAACAGTGATACCCCTGTATTCCCAAATTTAAGCAAACAACATCTCGAAAGAAAGAGAAAATTGACAAAATAGAAGAATTTATTGCATGACGCATGCAATTTTAGTTCATTTCTTGAAGATTGATTGATTGTATATTGTTTAACGTTCCTCTCGAGAGGCGCCACCAGTTGCCGGTGGAGAACTGCAAATTTTGTCCTATATTCGGCACTCAAGGCCATTGGCCATGGGGGGATCTTTTTCGTGCAAGCACCTATTGCTCATCGGAACATCGGTTTATACGGTGTCATCCGAGGGACCGGTCTCTACGTCCCACAGTTGGTTTCTAACCGGAGAGATAAGGATCAACTCCTTACTTTGCGAGTCAAGAGCAGACACTCTAACCAGTGCGCCACGCGGGCGACTCAATTCTTGAAGATTTTAGGTTTCAGAAAATAACAGGTATCAGAAAATTACAGGTTTAAGAACCTCAAAAATGTACTTTTAAGGAAAACATTTTGCAAAGATATCTTAATATATATAAATATATCTAAATTTAACCTAATAAAAATACTGCTTCACTTACTTCTCCTTATTGGAGGCATGCCTTGAAAACCAAGATGTCAATTGCATAGAAATATAAGTATCGGATGACTGTGAATTTTGATACGGTCTTGGAAAAGCTGATAAGGACGTATTCTACGCTTTTGATCGCTCCAATTGATTGATGTTTACAAGTTAAAAATAAAGAGGTCATGAACTTTAAATTGCTGGCATTGGCGATAAAAACTTACGCGATTGATACATTTTTTCCAGGCATTTACATTTTGCAGTTATCTTCCCTGCTTTACAGTGTAGTTGAGTTTTCAAAACTTTGCTACATGTATTTTAATATTTCACATAAATCGTTTGTTTTGTGATACAATTATCTTGGAATAAACCGATAATTTTGATTCATTGTTAAACTTTAATTCAAGTTTGAGAATTTCAAAATGTTGCACCAAAGAATGGACTGGTCTCAATGAACATACCTCTAAAATATGGAGGCTAAACTAAAAATGTTATAAAATCTTATAACAAAGATATTTTTTTTCAAAGATTGGTCAAGCTTCAACGCCAATGTCAAATGGTAGAATTCGATAATATCCAATTTGACTGGCAAAACAATGTGATCTCATATTTTGTTTTCTTGCCTGTTGCTAAATCACAACTCAAAATGTAACAAAAATCGTGTAATTTCATTTTGCACTATTACATTTTGCGTTAAATTTGACACAAAATGTAATAACGTAAAATGTACTGTAGTAACCTTAAAAAATATGTTGTTACATTTTGCGTTATTGTATTCTGATTGATTGATTGTATACTGTTTTACGTCCCTCTCCAGAATATTTCACTGATATGGAGACGTCACTATTGCCGGTGAAGGGCTGCAAATTTGTTATTAAATCGGCACAAAGGGCCATTAAGCAGGGAGGGATCTTTATCGTGCCACACCTGCTGTGACACGGGGCCTCGTTTTATACGGTCTCATCCGAAGGACCGCCCCATTTAGTCGCCTTTTACGACAAGCAAGTGGGTACTGAGGGCCTATTCTAACCCGGATCCCCACGGGATTGCGTTATTGTATTCTGCGTTGATCTCTATTAATGTCATATCAAGTTTTGCAAAGACCGATAAAAAGAGAATGCTTTCAAAATTCAAAACAGGCAAAATATTTTCAACAGGTTTGAAAGAGGCGCATCGTTATGTTTTAATTTGATTAGAAATGACAGAATAATCAGTGTATCATAAAATAACACAAAGGCATGTCCGTAGAACGAGTTAGTGGAGGTGGGCGAATGAAGGCTGAGGCATAGATATTTCAGCTTCACCGAAAAGTCTTGCGACAGAGCTAAATGTTCGAGGTCTACATTTTTTTATTATCCGAAATAGATTTACTGTATACAGGGAACCCCCCCCCCCCGTTTTATTTTCGCCCCTTTCGCCTTACTCTCATTTGGTCGAATTTTAAACGGGGCGAATTCAAAGAATGCAGCATAATTTCTGAAATAAAACTATGAGTGGGCGAATTTAAAATTGGGCAAAATTGTTTGCATGTGTGAAAAGGCGAAAATTACACGGGGCGATAATAACCCTGTATACAGTACCTATCATGGTTCAGTCGAACGAAAGGACTATGTTTGTTATATTATTAGTAAATTGCGTGCATTTTTACATTTAACAAACCTTCCCTCACTTTATCAATTAGAGATTACCACTCAATGCTCATTATTTTTACACCTCTATAAAGATCGCATCTGACTTCATTTCTATTTTATTCGAACCAAACAAATTCATTACATTGTATTAAAGTAATATTATACACACATAACCCTTTCAGAAAGACATATCAATCGAGCAGTGCAAGCTATAGTTGATATGATTTTCTTTAAAGTCGATATATTTATTGATTGACCGACTGAAAGGATAAATTTGTAATTCTATTATTTTATACTAATTGAGATAACAAAATCTGAAAATTATTAGAGCAAGTCACAATTAAGGACCCTCTCTACACCAGTGCAAAATATTTTGGGACATTAAGAAAATTATATTGGATAAAGGTGTAAATATTCAGCTTATCTATTAAATTCTCAATATATGGCATTTACCCCCAGGAAAAATGTTGAAACACAACACAGTATCAGTGAATAGAAATCATTGTTGTTTATTTCCATGGAAAAAAAGACATGTCGAAAACACGTTCTATTAAAAATGTTAAGAATAGTTAAATCGAATACAAATTGAGAAATATAAGTACATGTGATTTTTTATAAAAAGTTCTTTAAAAAGTAAAACCCTCCGGCAAAAATTGGAAATAATGTAATTTTGTAACTATCCAATTTTTTAGGCATTGATAAATATAACTGCAGAAATATACCATAGAATCAGTACTCTTTTAGTGTACAGTGTAGAGAGGGTTCTTAAGCTTTCCTTCATATTGTGTTTAAAGATATAGATACTAAACATCAAAATAAATCAAGCTATTTAATGCAATTATGTTTCCTTCATATTGATATTGTTAAAAAAGGCTTAGATACATTCTCGACAAATTATACGATGTCTTTTTGCTACTTTCTAAACTGTAAGCACAATAAAAAGCACAATAAAAAGAATATAATAAAAATGACTGTTTGTTCCTGCATTTAATTTTAGATATTTGTTCACCAATCACACTGAGAAGATGAATTGATTTTTTTTGCAGGAGTATTTTAGTTCTTTTCTTACTTGAAATGTGTGTGTAATTGCTACCTGAAAAGAAATGGAAAGGTTCTTGTTAATACGGGTTATTTAAACACAGAAAAAATGTGTTTTTATCAATGAGAAATACCCGACTGTCCCTGTCATAGGAAAATATTATGAAACTAGCGAGAGACATCAACACTAGTTCAATGTCAATCCTCTATAAAAATAAAACCCTCGCAGTTTATTAAACTCTGACAGACAATCAGGCGGAAACTTTATTCAACATTGAAAACGTCACCGGGTATCACACCAATTCATTAGAGCATGACCCAATGAGGAAGTGTATATTAGGATTCTACCAGATATTTTTACATGTAAGCTACTGAATGGCAAAGTACATCTACCAGTCCTTTACAGACCGTAAAATGCTTGGAAACGTTATTGTAAGTATTAAAATATCGATATAGTTGGTTTATATAAATAGCCATTAAACGCGTGGCTTTATATTTTGCAGGCCCATGGGGGAACATGTGATCTTTGAGGAAATAAATGTTAAAAATTCAGTAGCAGTTACAAAATTTGTACATCAGATGGATGTTCAAAAAAAAAAAATCCTAGTTCATTGACTAGATTTATCTATTTAAAAAAAATGTATAATTACATAATAAGAAAAAACCCCTGATTCTCATTAAAGTCACTTGGCTAGACGTGTAAACAATATCTTGGGGGGGGGGGATCTGTATTTCAAGATGGAAATAAAATTTTGTAGACTATTGTACAATGCTTGTGAAAAATATTATTTGTTGACTAATTCGATACCTTTTTTTTACGACTTTCCTTTTAAAGTGACAATCTCTTCAAAAACAGACTTGTTAAAATTTTCCTTTAGGATTTGGAATTTTTTTCATACTCATAAATTCAGAAAATTACAAATTTCACAAGTAAATAATTCTGATTATTTCATTAAAATTTATAATTATTTATGGCCCATAAATATATACATCACAACGTGTTCGAGGTTCCACATTCCATGCTATTCACGCATGCGTATAGTTTTCATAAACAAAACAGCATGGTAAGAGAGGGAAGACCGGTAGGCCTGCTACATTGACAAAGTCGACCAAAACAAAAAACAAAACAAAATTAGGGCTTGAAATTAAAAAGCAAATTTCCTGACAAAAATTTAGTTGGGAGATTAATATAATCATTGGATGAAGAAGAAACGGGATCTCCGCGACATTCACGTGGGGCTCGCGAAGGTTCTACCCTACAGGTTTGTTGATACATGCTATTATTTCTCGTATCTCCATGGCTTTCAAAGAAAAAAATCAGTGTAAACTCAACGTAAAAATGCACTTATGACATATAAAAATTATTGCCATTTGAAAAGCAAATTGTATTGGAACTGCAGAAAGATAATTTGTTTGACATTTTGCCGCGATCGCCGACGTATGATTTGGTGGATTTTTCTTTCCTGCACCCAAATAAACAAAACGTCAACATTTGTACTTCATCATGTTAAATTCGTCTGAATGCAGACTAATATGTTAACAATTATTAATTTACCAGTGAGTTAAGATATTTTGATTCTAGAATTGCTTTTACTTAGATTTCACAGAAAAATCAAATTTGAAAGATCTATTTAGAAATCTAGAAAATCTTTCTTCAATCGATTTTTCAAGAAACAAATTGAATTTTTTACCTGTCTCTCTTTTGAAAGACCAACATCATTCTTTGTTAAAAATAAACCTAGACAATAATAATTTTTTTAACATTCCTGACTCTTTGGAATATACGCAGAATTTAGTAACTCTGCATTTTCGATCCAATTTGATATCTGGGTTCTCAAGAAATGACCAAAGAATCATTGAAACTCTTGGAAATATATCAATTTACTTAGAAGGAAATCCTATCTCTTGTACCTGTTCAGCTATTCAGTCTTTGAGATGGATGAGAAGTCACAAACACGTATTTTCTGATATTGATACAATTTTATGCGTAGGAAGTGGATTTCCTATCAATCACTTATTTTATAATGAACAAAACTGGAGAAAATTTGATAAAGAATGCCAAACTAAACAATGGCTTATTTCCTCTGTGGTGTTGATTTTGATTACTTTGTCTGTACTTCTGATAGTAGCTGCTTTACGAAGATACCGTATACATGTAGAATATGTTATACTGCGACTTAGAAATAGATGGAAAGGTGTACATTTACAAAACAAAGAAAACAACTACATTTATGATGTGTTTATGTCATATGATGAGAAAGACTATCCTTGGATTATGCGTTATCTGTACCCAAAATTGGAAAGTTTAAATATCAAAGTATGGCTAAAGGACAGAGATTCGATTCCAGGAGATTGGGAGGCAGAAGAAATAGTGAAATGTATCAATGAAAGTAGAAAAGTGTTGTTTGTGATCACTGAATGCTTTCTGGAGAGTGGTTGGGCCTCATACGCCGTACAGATGGCGGTCACTCACGCCTTCCACAACCGGTGTCAGAGTTCCATTGTTGTAATCATCAAAGACGATATACCATTAGAGAGACTCCCGAACGATATCAAAAATATATGGTGGTGTATTGAGTATTTAAGGTGGTCCACAGAACATGAAAATGATGATCTAATAATAGTTAAGTTATCAAATTTGCTAAAACCCGTAAATGCGTAAACACCAATATGATTTGTAGAATCATTAAGTTATAGATGTTTTTGATAGATGTACATATACATGTATAACAAATTATTTTAAACCATGAGCATACTGTCAGAAAGTTTGTTATGAATCTGAACATGTACGATACTATTCAAAATTTATGCTCTTTGTATATATATTTGAGAAGTTCGAATTTCAAAAGCATTTCTTTCTGTCAAGTGTCTCTTTCAGGTACTTTTATTCATTTGTCTTTTTGTGTATTTATTTTGTCTTTTTACTCAGAGCAAACCTTTTTTTTTTCATTTTCAATTTTTGCTTATGAAAAATCGGTACATGTAATGGTATAGTGTCGACAGTTTTAGCTTTCTTTTTGCATCTTTTATATAATAATTTCATTTGTCCCCTGAATACCATTTTCTTTTAAATATTTACAAAAACCAAGATACATAGAATTTACGTATCCTAATGATCGAATTATAACCGATTTTAAATATTATAACTTTTCGTCAGTGCTGTTGATAAGGAACATGGTTTTTTGCATGATACCCTAAAATATGTTGTTACATGAAATGAATGGAATAGTATATGCGAGGGTTGTCCCAAAAAGTCGTAGACAGGAAAAAACAGTTTATTTTCTCTGTGCTGAATTAAATTTCTTTTCTTGTCGTAACAAAAACTAACATTTTGTGATCATGCATATCAAATTTCATGATGATATCACATTTAATAAGAAAATTATGAAAAAATAAAGAAAGCATGTAAGTGTACATCGGCGCACGAAAGCAAGCGTCTCTTATAGCGTCATGATCTCTTTTTCTGCTTCACACGCGTCTGTTAACATTCAATAATGTTTTTTAAAGTGAAAGACCACTCTTAACTAAGGCCAAGTTCGTGGCCAAGATTGTTTCCCATTGTCTTCGTTACTTTACAAACAGTACTCTACTTCTTACATACTGTAACTATTCTTGGTATAGAGGAAAAACTCTCATTGAATCTCTTGCCATTTAATAATAACTTCCCTATTAAAATCTAGTGTGTAATGTCACTTCTGTAATCTTTTTTCCTGTCTCTGATGTGTACAAACCTTATTCAAAACTATTTATTATATATCCGTGCGCCGGTTACGCGTTTGGCGACGTCATTTTCATCAAACTCAATTCCAACAACACTTTGAAAATCATGACACCAATCCCTGTTTCCAATGCTATTTATATGAAATTTTGACATATTATTAAAATTTTGATTCTGATTTCACTGATTTAATTTTGAGTTTAATATTTTGAATAGTACTAAAGAAATAAAAACAAATGTAATTATAGTTATATGCGCAAATTATTCCGAATTTTGTCCGTGCGCCGACAGACTTTATCAGCCACCATTTAAATCCTCCTAATATTATTAATATTAAAGATGTATATTTAAAAATCTACATTTTTAAAGAACATTGATTATATTATATCTATGCAAAATTTTGTTAGTATTGGTTGCATTTTTTAAAAAGTTATAAACATTGTCTACGACTTTTTTTCTGTGTGAAATTATGTACATTTTACAAAATAAAGTGATAAAAGTTTTAACATCAACATCTTATAAGACTCTCATGAATGTTTTATGAAAAAAAACGGTTGACATTTAAAACAAAAATACAATTTTCTTAATTGTATGAAACATAAGGAGATAAACAGTATTCAAGATCAAAATTCCATTTTACAATACAAAATAGGAGCAGAGCAAACACGGACCTCTAAAACGTCAGACGTGGGATCAATGCCATGGAAGAGTGCGTATTCCCTGCCTATCGGTCACACCCGCCTTTTTCCCCTTGTCATGATCAGGAAATTACAGAAAAATCCATCTTCAATTAAGTATATAAATAATGGACATACAAAAGTATTAAAAACGTGAGTCAGCATTTAACTCAATGATAAATTGTATTTGCTGACAATGTCATTGTATCGACCATAGAACTTTCGAAATTATTACTTTAAACAAGACTACTTAACTTCTTATTTCATCAAATTGTTTGTCAATAATTAAACATATGTTCTTGCGTATCAAATTAATTAAGATATAAAAACTCCGTAAGTAGGCTATGAAGGTATACTGCTGCCTAAGTAAGGGAAGTTGACGATAGAAAAGTTAAAGTTATCACGTTTATCATAGACCTTTTTTGTTAGATTACAATTAACGTCTTTTCAAGTACAATATCCAAATATGAAAAAGATGTGTCTAACTCTGTTGTATCTTTTGTCTCAAGCTCACCAGGATATATCGTATCGACATAAGAATGGAAATTACCATTGTTAATTGACAATACGTCGTCGATATACCTAAATGTCGAGTTGAAAGCCACAGCAAGTGTTTTCCTTCTTTTCCCCCATAAGATTTTGCACAAATTCTGCTTCATATGAATACAAAAATAGGTCTTCTAATAGCAGGGCGCAATGTTACATATGGAATTTTAAGTAAATATAGTCAATCAGAAACTCAAACATCTTTGTGATGTCAACTTAGAGTACTTGTGTGTACAATCAGAATTTTATTAACAAAATAATTTTGTAAATGTCCAATGACAAGGTGAGTAAATTTACGAGTTCCGTTTTTTTAAAGCACCTGTCAATGATATCAAAAAGCCTGGACTTCAATTTATTGTGGGGAATGGTTGTGTATAACTTGAAAACTCGTAAGTTTTTAAGCTGTTGATTTTAAGGAAATCTTGTGATTTCAAATTGCCCAAAAGTTTCTGATTAACACCACTTCTTGAATAAATTGTTGCACACTACTCTTAAAGTTTCTCCTTCACTACTGTTAATATCTTGGTGGGGAGTAAAGAAAGAGGCTTGGCTGAACATTTACTGGAACCCGCTATGTATCTTTCTGTGTAGGATTCTTATGAAGTTTTGGAATCCAATATAAATTAATATGGTAGTTCAAATTTATTTTTATTCTTTGGAATATTAAAAATTTTCAAAATTGACATATGATTTTGAAGAACGTCTTCCTTAGAAAGGAAACTATGAGTATAAGTTAGATTACCACTTGTAGAATTAAATCCAAGTTCACATAATATACAATTTATATATAATAAGCCTTACAAACAAAGACAATGTTGTTACCAGCTTTGTCAGCAAGGACCATTTCGTACTAATCATGTAATCTTTCTAATTAATTTTTCACTTTTGGATTATTGAATTCAGAAAGATAGATGGTTTTTATATTGCCCCTTAATCGTTTAATACGTGATTTTAACATGGATCTGAAACATTTAATCCATTCTGCCATGTGTCAACGTCTTCTCGTTCATATTTGGCATATATATAAATAAGAAAGCATTTTTATCTTATTATATATATATATATATATATATATATATATATATATATATATATATATATATATATATATATATATATATATATATATATATATATATATATATATATATATATATATATATATATATATATATATATATATATATATATATATATATATATATATGCCAAAGTGAATCATTAATAGAAATAAATGGAAGGTATTCAATTTTCTTTTATCATTTGTTTAATACAGTGTCAGTTTTAAGGAATTATCCACTCGCAATGGAGTTGGAGGTTATATAATAACGCAATTCTGTGCCAAAAGAAGTGACGTAATTTGCATTTTGAATAATATATTAATAAATGTAATTAGTCAAATGCTGTTTTGATTTATAGATATATTATTTTTGCCAGGAGACAATCTGCTTTGTGGTGCCCTTGTTGTCCTGTGGCTTTTTGTCTGTAAAGTAAACTTATATATCTATGGATTGATCGAATAAAAGAGCAACATTTGTTATATTATTTATTTTACCTGAATTGACAAACCAAAATTTGAAATAAGAATAGCAAGCCGCAAGTATTCTCTCTTAAATTTTAACATACAGAGACTAGAGACTAACACCATTGACTTCGTTGGCGCAGTAGTTTGACTACTGAAATGAAAATATTGTTATTGCAAGTTAGAGTCCCATATTTTCCCATTTCTTTTTGTAATTTTTTTCTTTGTGTATCTTTTGTATGTTTTCTTTATTATGTTTTATAATTTACATAACTTCACAGATTTATAATAAACACATTACTCTTTAAAAGTACCTCGGGAAGAAGAGTCCCAATACACTATTTTATTCAAAAATTTGGAAATTTATAGCTAACTGTTTTATATTCATTGATTTTCTTAATCTTTTGTGTCAAAATTAGAGTTATGAAGAAGTAATATGATTGTCATTTAAAATACTTACTCCTATGAACATATATTTCACTCATCCACAAATGATATTATAAAATGAAAAGGTACAAGTTTATCTATAAATAAAAACAAGGAATTTCTTTTTAAATCCTTTAGTCGACCTATTGTCTGTAAGGGTGCTATGGCTCTTTGCCCATTTATTTTTAATGCCGATATATATATATATATATATATATATAATTAATAAAAAAGATCTAAAATAGAAAAAAATTAACTTTGATTCTCGTATATTTAAAAATCAGAACTAGTGCAAATTATACCTCTTGAAGAAAAAAAAATTGAACTGCACTTCAAGATAGAAATCTAATTCCGGAAGAATATCCTCACAGATCTGCGTTTTAAAAAAATGCTGGTGTTGTGTCAGCTGGTACTATTAATTACAGCTTTTAATTATTACAGGAAGTTCATTAGGCCCTAGTTAAAATTAAAAATCCATTGCAAGATAAGAAGGAAAAAATGAGAGCCTTTCCATTGGTTCTGTTTTAAGCAATTTTTTTAAAAAATAAATGTAACATTTATTTTTTCTGACAGGTTTTAAAAATCATATTCACTTCAGCTAGAGGAATCATGAAAGATAGAGGACAAAGAACATTCCATTTTCTTCTCTGTGAGTATTTTGATTTGTCATGTAAGATTTTGACTCAATGAACTTGAGGACATAAAAAGCATTATCGCAAACATTCATTATGTTTAGTTAAAGTCCACCATACATTAACTCAAGTAAAGCAATCAAGGAAAGGAAACAGAAATCTCATTTATATTCACAACTTTTTCATAAAACAAATTACACACTTTAGTAAAAATTGAAAATGTTAAAATTCACAGGAAAATTTAAGCTGATTGAAAATGCCATTTATTGCCATGATAATTGATAAGGTGTCAAAAGCATGTATGATGTACAATTACTTACATTAATGTACGTGAAAAGCTAGGATAGGGTCAAATGATAAATAATTTAAATGTAGGTATGTTACACTGCAACTAAGTAATTATCACAGCTGTTTATGATTAAAAAAAATATTCAACAAGAGGGTGGCGTACAAAGAAAAGAGCCACTTCTATGTTACTAATAGGAATAATTTAAAAATTCAGAATATATGGGCAGCTATATGCTAAATTCGTACCTTTGCTCAATGTCGTCCTAGGTAAATTCATTATCATTATACATTTTTCTTGAGCAGCCAAATTTTGAACTCATGCACATGGAACATAATTTAAGTAACATATTTTGAAAAAAAAAAAGCTGTGCTGATCTCACTGACTAGATTATAGTTAATAAGAGAAACCAAATGCTGAACTGATTGGCATAAGTAAGCAGTGTATGGTTGATTGTTTGCATATTATCTTACGTCCCACTCGAGAATTTTTCACTCATATGGATACGCCACTACTTGTCAATGGAGAGCTGCAAATTTTGTCTTATGCTCAGCAATCATGGCCATATGGAGCATGGAGGGATCTTTTTCGTGCCAGCGCCTACTGCGACATTGGGCCTAGGTTTATACAGTCTCATCCAAAGGACCGGTCACCACGTCCCCCAATGAGATTTGAACCTGCGACATAAAGATTAACTCCTTACATCGCAACTCTAGAGCAGACACTCTAACCACTGAGCCGCGCGGCCAGTGTATGTAAAACATTTTAAGTGCATCAATGTTGATCTCACCATATAAAATACAGTAAAAATAAGCACCCATGTGCTGACAGACATACAGTGATATACAATAAACCTTTGAGGAACAGTATCGCCAGATTTGAAGGTGAATAAAGAGCCATATGTGTGTTAATATTAAGCAATGTGCAGTTCTAAGACTGAATTGACACACTTACAATTCAGATTATTATCCTTCAAGGTATTTAATATCGACTGCCTATCACTGGTCATCATATTTACATTGTTACACTCTGGACAATAAAAATTTCCAATACTTACATCCATAGAGAAAGGCTGTTCCTAGTTTTCTAATCCAAATTCTTCTCGTTGTCCACTGAAAGGTGTACTCAGTGATGGATATTTTGTGGTGATAAATCTTTCCTGAATTCTACCTTTTATCGACAAAATGAAATGATCAGAATCTTAATTTTTGCTTTTTACATAAAAGATAAAAGAAAATGTTGAAAAATCCTTTCTTTTTTTGTAGTTAGTAGCCTGTTTTTTCATACCCATGTCCAACAGTGCCATATATGGATGCATGTGGAAACTTTGGGTTTCTATGGAATTGTAGTGGCCTCAATACAGACAGACTACCAGAAAACATACCACAAGAGTTAATAAACCACAACGTGACTTTGGATTTTTCATTTAATAAATTTTCTACTTTAACAGAACAACTCTTTGAAAATCTGACTGCAGTATCAGTTGTGACATCCATTATCCTGAGTCATAACAAAATTGCAAAAATCGAAAACAAGGCCTTCCGAAAACTTTCTGGTTTATGTAGTTTAGATCTTTCAAGTTGTGAGCTTGATAAAAACGGAATAGAGACTGAAGCTTTCTCTTATATACACAATCTGAAGTACCTTCGAATTGATCAGAATAATTTTCAGTCAGATGGTTACCCGGACATTGCCCTTTCTGCGATTCAGTCATTGTCCAGTCTTTAGATCGACATTTTCAGCGGATTCTCATTTACAACACCATTTGAAAACTTAAAAAACTTATCTGAATTACAGTTTCATATTGTAAATGATTTTAGTTTAACAAATACTTCCTTTTTAGGACTCCGGCGCTCCAAAATTTATCATCTTAATATGCTTTTTAAGAATCACGTGTTTTGTGACGTTACTGAAGATCTGTTTTGTTCCTTTCCATATCTAACAGAAGAGGTTAGAATTCGCTTTGGTGGGAAATGTGACATTACTCCGGCCTTGCGCTCTCTAAAATGTTTCCAGCATCGCAATATTGGAAGAATTTATATGGATCAAAACAGTAAAGATGTTCAAACAGGTGTCATAGTATTAGATGATTCTTTGTCAGAATATCTCATCAATGTATGTGTTCGTGCCTTATTTTTACAACAGAATCGCATTAACTCTATAAAAATTAATATCTATAATACAACGTTATGGAATTGTCTACAGTATGTAGATTTTAGCCGCAATAATTTGCATAATGTGGATTTATCAAGCAGTCTTTCTTTTTTATTTGCACCAAACATGAAGAATATGAATTTGTGCTGCAATAATCCAAAAACAAGGGAAATCCAGTTAAATATCTATGAATATGATAGATCAACATTCTCTATAAATATAACACTGCCTAAATCTCTGGAAATTCTTGATGTTTCGAAAAATTATGTACATAATGTAAAAAGATGGACACCTAGTTTCCAACTCATTGGGGAAGGATTACAAGAATTGTACATCCAAGAAACAAATTTACCACTTTCTTACGTCGACCAAGCTGATTTGCCATCATTAAAAACTCTTAACATATCTGGTTATAACTTTGAAAAAGTGCACTCAGATTTATTTCAACATTCTCGAGGTATTCAGAACTTATATGCAATTGGCATGAATCTAGATTTCACAGAAAAATCAAATTTGAAAAATCTACTTAGACATCTGGAAAATCTTTCTTCTATCGATTTTTCAAGAAACAAATTGAATTTTTTACCCTTTTCTCTTTTGAAAGACCAGCATCATTCTTTAATGAAAATAAACCTAGACAATAACATTCCTGATACCTTTGAATATATGCAGAATTTGAAATATCTGCATTTGCGATACAATTTGATATCTGGGTTCTCAAGGAATGACCAAAATATCATTGAAACATTTAGTACAATATCAATTTACATAGAAGGAAATCCGATCTCTTGTACTTGTTCAGCTATTCATGCAGTCTTTGAGATGGATGAGAAGTCAAAAACACGTATTTTCTGATATTAATAAAACGTTATGTACAGGGAACCGATTGCCTATCAGCCACTTATTTTAAAATGAACAAATCTGGAGAAAATTTGATAAAGAATGCCAAACTAAACAATGGCTTATTATTTCTGTGATTTTGATTTTGATTACTTTGTCTGTTCTTCTTATAGTAGCTGCTTTACGAAGATACCGTATACATGTGGAATATGTTATACTGCGACTTAAAAACAGGTGGAAAGGTATACATTTTCAAAACAAAGAAAACAACTACATTTATGATGTGTTTGTGTCATATAGTGAGAAAGACTATACCTGGATTGTTCGTTATCTTTACCCAAAATTAGAAAGCTTAAATATTAAGGCGTGGCTTAAGGACAGAGATTCAAATCCAGGAGACTGGGAGGCAGAAGAGATAGTGAAATGTATAAATGAAAGTCGAAAAGTGTTGTTCCTGATCACTGAATGTTTTCTGGAGAGTGGTTGGGCCTCATACGCCGTCCAGATGGCGGTTACTCACGCCTTCCATAACCAGCGTCAGAGTTCCATTGTTGTCATCATCAAAGACGATATACCGTTAGAGAGACTCCCGAACGATATTAAAAATATATGGTGGTGCATGGAGTACCTTAAATGGACTGCAGAAAGTAGTGAAGACGAAGATTTATTACGTCTGCAATTGTCTAATTTGCTGAAGCCAACGTAATTTTGATAAAAATGATTTGGATGCGTTTTTCTTTAATTTCACTGTAATTTGAAAAAAAATAAAATATGTGTTTGAAAATGTATCTTCACAACGATTCCCCACATGTATGATTTTAACAAATTGAAAACAAATGTCTGACGATCGGATTAATGTTTACTTTTTCAAGGATATTTTTTAAAGGATTGCTGAAATATATATATATATATATATACTATTAATAGTATTCTGATCATGTTTTAAGTTTTTTTATTATATATATATATATATATATATATATATATATATATATATATATATATATATATATATATATATATATATATATATATATATATATATATATATTTGCTAGTTTTAAATTTAAGTTATTTTTTATCCAAGAGTAGAAATATGCTTAGTATTTTTATACACTTTGACTGTTTTCAAAACTATAAGTCAATTTTTTATTGTAACGTTCTCGGTTTTCAAATCGTTTGAACTATCTGTTGTATTAGTTAATGGTTAATTGAATTTTTAAAGCGTTGTAAAGTATGTTTCAAGTTGATTTATTTATCAATTTGTAAATTTGATTAATAATATGTATATAAAAATGACATGATTAAAAAAACGATAAGGCAATTAGCTCAATTTTTTTCTCTCTAAGGTTCAATTTCAAGTCAAATATGTTTAATTAGATAATTAAATAAAGTTATGCATCACATTATTCCCTTACTTTACACATCTTATTTTTGAGGCGTACTTGGGGTTTCCCGTTCAAATGTTTCTTAATTCTTAGAAATGAAGGGCAAATGATATTTTTTAAGTATCACGTACATGAAATGTGGGAATATCTTTTTCTCCTTGTATATGTAGGATCTCATATATTGCTTAATCTTTTTCAAGGACACTTAATAAAGATATAATGCGTCTACATTTTTTTCGGAAACCATATTGTAACAAGTAAAATTAAAACAAACATTTGAATTAGGGGTAACACACGGAATAGGTAATGAAGTAATTCGTTTAGCACTGTTAACATAAAAAGAGATAAAACTAGAGCAAAGCTCGTTGCAAAGCAACGAGAAGGTCTTCCGTCCTGTTTTGACCGGAAGTGACGTCAGCAAAAAGAAAGCAAAGAGCTTAGTCGTCTCCAGTCACTTTATAATTTCAATTTTGCATCAAAACCTTAAAAAATAAGCTATTTTGGCTACTTCCGGTTTGACCGGAAGTGATGTCGATGGACGGAAAATTAAGTTTTGTGCTTCCTGTGATATATGTTACCCAAAAACTTGATAAGAACAGCAAAAATATGCATTTTCTGACTACTTCCGGTTTGACCGGAAGTGACGTCGCTGGACGCATTTTGACGACTTCATTAGATTAAGCTTGACATTTTGAACAACATTGCTTCTTGGATGTATTACAAATTCTTAATACTTTTTGAGATATCTGGAAAACACTTTTGGTCCCTCTAGATCCCTTAATTTAGGGGTCAGCCCTTTTCTCGATATATCATTTAAAAGATCTTGTAATTCTGCACAAATTTTGTTGTATATGTTTTAACAAAATATTTTTAGTTTAGAAGTTAAAAAGCAAAATATGTGTGAATTTTCGCTCTTTTAGGCGTTCTAATTTTTGACCCCTATATAGCACCATTTTGAATACAGAAATCGAAAAACAAAAACCACTATGCACAACTTCAATCTTTCTATTATCTAAAATCAGTAGAATTTTTGCTCCAGCTTTAGCCGTCTCTGAGCCTTTGTCTGGAAACGAAAGCCTATAAATTTTCGTTTAAAGGGAAATAACTCAAAACCGGAAGTGACTTTTTAAAATTTTAGATAGCATTCTGATAGAGGTTAGTAACGTCTATCAACTCTGAAAATTTGAGCAAAATCCATTGAGAAATGAGTGAAATATGAGGCCTCAAAGTTGGCGTCTAGGAAAAAGAAAAAAAAAGAATAATAAGAATAATCTTAATCATCAGAATCAGTAGAAGGTCTTCCGTTGGAAACGGAAGACCTTAATTACATGCATGTAAAACCTCAGATAAATGCTTTCTAGCAATAGTACTTTTGTAGTTCCAAACAATGGAAAAAAGTTAAAAAATGAAAATAACAAAACGGAAAATAATGGAGTTACAAAAATTCCTTAAGAAACCTTTCCCCAATCTACATTATTATTAGAGTCTCTTTATTCTTTGCGTTTACGCTTAAACACACAAATAATGATTTTAGAATTTACAGTCAACTCGTACACAACCCAAATCGTACTTAAGAAGTCAATCTTACATAATATTTACATTGTGTGAACGTTAACATGCTACAATAGAAAGAAGTCAATTCATACACATGGCTTTTGTAATCCCAAGCAACCTGTAACATATTTAAAACTAGAGCAAAGCTCGTTGCAAAGCAACGAGTAGGTCTTCCGTCCTGTTTGACCGGAAGTAGCTTTCATTTTTAACAAAAATGAGAAATAACGCCCAAAAATGCTTTGAATCTTCTAAAGCTATGTTAATTAATGCAAAAATAAGCCATTTTTTGCTTCTTCCGGTTTGACCGGAAGTGACGACGACGCACGGAAAATTAATTTTTAAGCTCCCAGAGACATATGTTATCCAAATACTTGTCAAAAACGGCAAAAATACGCGTTTTCCGACTACTACCGGTTTGGCCGGAAGTGACGACGCTGAACGTATTTTGACGACTCCATTAAATTAAGCATGATATTTTCAACAACTTTGTTTCTTTGATATACAAGTAGAGCTTTTCAAAAAAGCTTACCGTCTTTAGCAACAATTTTAAACAGTAAACAGATCTATACTTAACAGGCCGTATAATTCTTTTGAATTTCTTGATGTTGTATTTCTAAATTAGCTTTTTACGGGCATTAGCCCTATCACGGTTGTCGCTCGGTCATCTCCGTAAACTTTGACTGGCCGAGAGCTTTCGGCACCTCGGCTGATTTTCACTCTTCAAACAAGAAAGGGGAAAAGAATAATAACAAATTGTAAAGCCTGCAAACAATAACTATCAAATTTATTTATAATGAAATTAAAGAGACCTTTTTATTTATTGCTATAAAAAATATCATGTTATTAAGAAATAATTACTGCTGATTTTGTTGTTCGTTTTGTCATTTTTTTTTAAGATTGGAAATCTTGCAAAATTGTTAAAAAAAATAGATCATCAGAAAGTTATCTCCCTTGCCTTGAACAGCATTTCAACCAATGAAATAATTGAAAATTTTCTCATCATGAATTTCTACCAATCACAAAAGAGAGGAAGTGCAAGTCCGAAGACTGTAAAAAACTTCAACTATACAATACCGTCTTCCAAGGAAGACGGTAATAACAAATTCTCAATACTTTTTGAGATATTTGGAAAAAACTTTTGGCCCCTCTAGATCCCTTAATTTAGGGGCCAGCCCTTTTCCCGACATATCATTTGAAAGATCTTCTAATTCTGCACAAATTATGTTCTATATATTTTAACAAAATATTTTTAGTTTAGAAGATAAAAAGCAAAATATGAGTAATTTTTGGTTCTTTTAAGCGTTCTAATTTTTGACCCCTATATAGCGCCATTTTGAATAGAGAAATCGAAAAACAAAAACCGATGTGCACAATTTCAATCCTTCTATTATCTAAAATCAGTAGAATTTCTGCTCCAGCTTTAGCCGTCTCTGAGCCTTTGTCTGGAAACGAAAGCCTATAAATTTTTGTTAAAAGGGCAATAACTCAAGACCGGAAGTGACTTTTTAAAATTTTAGTCCGCATTCTGATAGAGTTTATAAACGTCCATAACCTCTGAAAATTTGAGCGAAATCCGTTGAGAAATGAGTGAGATATGAGGCCTCAAAGTTGCGGTCTAGGAAGCAGAAGAAAAAAAGAATAACTAGATACGATCTCTTTGTGAGCAACGAGTGGGTCTTCCGTCCGATTCTTGATAAGATGAGATAAGATTTTGATGGAGAATATCATTCTAAAATAATGATAAAGATTGTAAAGAAGAACATTTTTGCCTCCATAATCTGTTAACAGACATTGAACATTAAGACTTAAAAATTCGACTTTTGGCCCCTCACGACCCCTAATATTAGGGATCAGCCCTTTTTTCTTCGTATCATCTTAAAGCTCTCAGGATTTTGAACACTTTTTGTTCAACAACTATTCAGAGATTCTCTTTCGTTTTCGAGTTATTTGAAAAAGAAATATTTAGGGACCAACCCTTCAACTCCTTAATGGGAACGTTTAGCGAAAATTGAAAGGTTGCATATTGTTTAGAACATTATTTTGAACATCTTTTGTTCAATATTACTTATCAAAATATTTCCCACTTTTGACATATAGAGCGTCACAGATTTTGCATTCTGGCCCCTTATGGCCCCTTATTATGCACCATACGACATTCAAAACATAATATATAGTTGAAGATTGTTGATATAAACATTTTTGCTTCAGTAATGTATAAGAAAATATTGACTGCTAAAGAGTTATCGATTAAAGACTTTTGGCCCCTCTCAGCCCTTAATTTGAGTGCCCAGCGCCTTTTTCTTGATCTCATCTTAAAGCACTAAGGATTTTGAACACTTTTTGTTCAACAACTATTCAGAGATTCTTTTTCGTTTTCGAGTTACTTGAAAAAGAAATATTTAGGGGCCAACCCTTCAACTCCTTAATGGGGACGTTTAGCGAAAATTGAAAGGTTGCATATTGTTTAGAACATTATTTTGAACATCTTTTATTCAATATTACTTATTAAAATATTTCCGACTTTTGAGATATAAAGCGTCAAAGATTTAGCATTCTGGCCCCTTATAGCCCCTTATTATGCACCATACAACATTCAGAACAAAATATATAGTTGTAGATTGTTGAGATAAACATTTTTGCTTCAGTAATGTATAACAAAATATTGACTGCTAAAGAGTTATCGATTAAAGACTTTTGGCCCCTCTCGGCCCTTAATATGAGGGGTCAGCCCCATTTTCTTGATATCAAATGAAAGGTCTTGTGATTTTAAAGATTTTTTGTTCAACAACTATTCAGAGATTCTTTTTCGTTTTCGAGTTATTTGCAAAAGAAATATTTAGGGGCCAACCCTTCAACTCCTTAATGGGGACGTTTAGCGAAAATTAAAAGGTTGCATATTGTTTAGAACATTATTTTGAACATATTTGTTCAATATTACTTATTGAAATATTTCCGACTTTTTTGTCGCGATTTTTTATGTGACTATTTTAGACAAAAATGTGTTTGATCCAATTATTCATTTGGATAAAAAGTATTACAGAAAAAACTTGAAAATTGATTTATGTGTTAGTCATAAGAGCAGTGTAAAAAGCCGTTGCTCTGTAGTGCTTAAAGAAGTACACAACCCTCCATTTTTTGTTTTGATTTTTTATAAGCTATTTGTGTAGATTCCAGAAATATACTGAACAAAATATTCCCTAGACTCTTGTTAACAGTAGACAACCTCCTTAAAATCAGAATTCACTTCGTCACAATCTTTTATTTAATTGTACCAATTTCGAACATTTAGAGCCAACCAGTTACTTCAGAAATAAACAACAATGTTAAAAAGTTCTTTGGGAAATGAACTTTTAGTTGGTCACGTTATCAAATCCTGTGAAGCCCGAAGGTAGATTTGATCACCTACCAACTAAACTTCATTTCCCAGTAAACTTTTTAACATTGTTGTTTATTACTTATATTTACATTTGAGACGAATAAATTTCGAGTAAAACTGCATTTATTACACGAACGGGCCGCCGTAACTATGTTGTGATGCGCAATGACCTAGAAATTGTTAGGTCTAGAAAGTTCACTTATCTCCAACACTTGAATGTTTACACTTAAGAATTAAGGTATCTTTATTGAAGTGTCATTGGGATATGACATGGAGTCGGTCACGTGATCAAATTCAATAAAGCCCGAAATTGTTTATCCCATGACACTCTAAAAATGATATTTTATTTCTTATATTTATATTTTTATTTCTATTCACATTACAAAGATAAAATGCCCTATTTAGACTTTGTTTTTGAATGCAACATTTAAGAAATAAGGTATCATTTTTAAACATCTATCGGGGTATAAATACGGGTTGGTCACGGAATTAAATTCCATAAAGCCCGATGGGCTTTATGATGAATTTAATCTCGTACCAACCCGTATTTATTGCCCGATAGATGTTTTAAAATGATACCTTATTACTTATATTTACATTTGTGACTTATTCATAATTTGTATTTGCCTGATTGTGACTTTTAACGTGTGAAATGTGCTATTTTTCAAACCCAACGCCATGTATGTAATCCACTGAACGCGCGTCGACCCTTTATGACGTCACAGGGAAATTACGTCGAACGTTTATCCACGCAGTACAGTTAAGGTGCGCAATTGAAATATCGACTAAATTTTGTATTTAAAAATGTATTCGTAATCGGGATGGCGATTATTTTTTGTACATTATTTATATTGGATAATTGTAATTATGATTAATAACTACATATCGAGGACGATTATATTTCATATTTAGACTAGTCAGGTGATTCGGCAGTCACGCGATTTTAGCACATTGACTTGAAGTATTGATGTTACATATGAATATCACTAGTGCAAGGGCATAACCAAGTTAACTTTCCAAGTTTAGTATATATATTCAACACGCATTGTAGTTTCTAAAAAGTGCTGCGATCCTGTCTAAATTTTGCAATTTCATTGTTAAAAGTATACTTGTATGACCGAATGCTATATTTTTTGCTGGTCAGCGGCATGAAATATTGATATAATTAAATTGTTTTTAAGATTTCATCAGGATCGCAGCACTTTTCAGATACCTTAATAGTTCTATAGTTGAAATGTAAAAGCTTACTTTGATCCATAGAGTGTATGCCCTTGCACTAGATCGATATATTAAGACCCCCCACATTAACCTCCGACTGTACTTGCATACAAATATACGGCAGTGTCAATTAAATACGTAATGTACAGAAAATATATTAATAAGATAGTGAAGAAGACATTAAATTCAAGTTATTATCCCATAGAATATCTGTAAATAATATTTTATTTAATCAGGGAATACATATTTTGTTGAGAAAATATTATTTGATCTGTCTCTCACTGCATACAAACTACGTCACGTTGTAAGAAATGACGTCATATTGACAAGTGTATTGCGATCAGTGACTTGTTTATAACTTGTTATGTGGGATTTAACTAACGACAAAACAACACGCTGTAGTAAGTTTTTATGTAGTTTGATGGTTTCTTACTGGTTAAATTAGCAGATAAACTCATTTTGTGGTATTTTAAAGAAATGTTGTATGACGTATATTTTGAATGATGTCATAGTCAAGTTTTCCCGTACAAATTAGGCCCCGCCTCCTTTTTGTAACCTTAACTGTGCTGCGCATACGCACATCCATGACCTTTTGACCCCGTACCTGTATTTATACAGTTATAGATACGCATTGCTTTCAGTAGTGTTATATAATGTATAAATACGACGTCATATGACATCACAGTCAAGACTTACCAAATGTCTCGTGCAGTATGCTTTTTCCAAACGCAAGAAAGTCTGAACATGTGACCGACTTCATGTCATTGAAAATTGAATTTCATTTTTTTAGTATTGTCATATAAATAAAGACATTGGCAAATGTAAATATTCATGTTTAGCAGTTCAACTTTGGAAATATCTGTATATAGTGAAAGAACAATTGCTGCTGAGAATAATCCAGCTATTTCATAAGTTCTCTAAATATTTAAAGTCAAAAGCGGTGGTATCGCTTATTTAAGTTTATATAACTCCAAAGAAATTTCGGGTTAAAAAGGTAAGTGTGGTTTAAGGCTAATTAGAGTATTCAAAATCTTATTCACATCGAAAGAATATTTATTGTACATCTCGTGATTGAAAAATATCCATTATTTTTCATTTTATCTTTTTCGTCGTTATCAACTTATTCCAAAACAAGTTGTTCAGTGTTAAGAAATAAAATATCATTTTTAGAGTGTCATTGGGATATGACCTGAAGTCGGTCATGTGATCAAATTCTATAACGCCCGAAGGGCGTTATAGTAGATTTGATCACGTACCGACTTCATGTCATATCCCATTGACACTCTAAAAATGATATTTTATTTCTTATATTTATATTTTTATTTCTATTCACATTACAAAGATAAAATGTCGTATTTAGACCTTGTTATTGAATGCAACATAACGTATAAATACGACGTCATATGACGTCACAGTTAAGACTTTCCAAATGTCTCGTGCAGTTTGCTTTCCATACACAAGAAAGTCGGATCATGTGACCGACTTCATGTCATCGAAAATTGAATTTCATTTTTTTAGTATTGTCATATAAGGAAAGACAATAGCAAATGTAAATATATAGAAATATCACCTCGCTCTGTGATTCGATCGCTCTATGACCTCTGAACCCCAAATAACATTCACACAGAACATATTTTCTCTTCAGTGGGTTCATCTAAGAAAGATATTTGTAAATGTAAATATATGCGGGTACAACTGTCTTAATGAAAGTTATAAATATGAGTCATTACTTCAAGCAATACAAAAGGTTCTAGAATGATAATCATTTTTACAGACATAGTTTTTAATCATTTTTTAAAATTAAATCAATATATTAGGAATCCAGAAAACGTGGTCGTTGGAGCACTACGAATGCTATAATAACCACCAACTCCAGTATAAAATTTGACCCAAACGCGATCTCCTTTTTGAAGTCTTAAAACGACCAAATTTGGACTTGCATTGTTCGGACCACCTTCTGCCATTGTTGTCACTTTAGCCGAGCCGTTTAGTATTAAATTTGTGTATACAGAGTTACTGCTATAAGCTTGAACATTCACAAAGAAAACGAAGTATCCGTCTACAGGAGATGTGAAGACACCAGTAGTTGGGTCGTACCCTCCTCCTATGTTGTAGACGATCTTATCAAACACCAGTGTACCGCTGTTCCAGCCGGTGCTGCTTGAACTCACACCAGCCGTAAAGGCTACTTTTTTGGTAATGTCTGCAATATTAGAGTTAAATCAAATTATTCTACATTTTTTGAAAGCTATAAAATCAATTATATAATGTCGTATTCAGTCCAAAATACATGCTATTAAATCTTTTTTGAATTAATCTGAAAATATTATTATTAGAATTAAACACCAAAATCCAAAACTATCAGTCGTTAAGTTTTATCAAGTGACTACTGAAATGAATAATACGGCATGTAAATAAGAAAAATGTCTCTAAAATTCAAATTCTAACAATTTAATTATATTTTGCACAATTAGGAGTGCTAGAATACATACTTGTTGTTCGTCCATTGACATCCCTTAACCTGACATCAAAACTACTCAATGTCGTATTGAGATTGTCCGTCTTAGAATGAACATCCAGTAGTGATAAACTTATGTATCGCATCTGAACCTTTAAATCATATAAATTATTCACTGTCTCACTCAGATTTTGACTTAAATTTTTGGTGTACATTTCATTTGCTACCAAATTTTTCACTACTTCACTAAGGTGTTCGGTTAAGTTTTTGTCCCTTTTGTCATTTATTATCAGTTTATTCATTATTTCAATAAGTCTTTCAGTAACGTTTTTGTTTTGCTCATCATTAATCACCAGTGCATTCACTACATCATCGAGTCGTCGAGATAATTTTTTTTCATTAATTTCATTCGCAGCCAAATTATTTTCAACTTCATGAAGTTGTTGAGTTAAGTTTTTGTTATGATTATCATTTATCAACAAATTATCCACTAAATCATCAAATCTTTGGGTCAAGTTTTTATTCTGTCTGATACATATCGCCATGTTCTTCTCTGCTTCATTCAGTCGGAGCGTTAGATTTTTGTCGTATTCTTCATTTGCCGCCAAAGTTTGAACTAGTTGCCTAGTTCCTCTCAGATACGACATTAATTCATCGTTGGAAGGAGACATAGACATATTTAGTTTATTTAGTTCCGCTTCCAAAAAGAATATTCTGTTTTGAAGCAACTTTTTTTCTTCACCAAATGTTTCAGTTTGCCTCTTCAGATTTTCCACTTCAGCGGTCAAGTTCAGAACCATTTGCTTGATTTCTGTTGTACCAACAGTGTTTCCAGCTATCGCTTGGATTACATCGCTACTATTAGAATTTCCGTGCATAAGCAATGCAGAGCCTTCTCCAGTTTTAAATAAGAACAGTATGATAAGGATGCAAAACGGATTTGGAATACTCATTTTGAAAGACTAACAATCACTTTTTCACGATTTTCTCAAATGCAGTTAGTAGAATCCGTCCTATATTCCCCGTATTTTTGAAGAGAAACAATTGAATTTGATTTATTTACTTTTCAACCGACCTCGGAGAGCAAAGGTATAATACCCATAAATCTGTGATAATATTATTATCTTTTTAATTATGTAGCATATACACTTTAGACTTAAATTCAAATGTCAACCTAGAAACTTTAAAGGCATTCTTTGGTTACTAATACGTTATCAGCGGTAATACACGATTTACTCTAAAATTTCTTTGTGGTAATAATGAAAAATTACTGCGCTGAAGAATAAAATTTGGTAGCTAAGGAATTTTTCATAATAAATATTAAAACACTTGAAAAAAAACAAACACTGAATTTCTTTATCAAACAAATTTAACCAATAGTGAAATCCTTCCAACACAGGTTTAGAAATATACATTGGCTATGAAAACATGATATGTATACCGTCAATATATTATGGAATAAACTTAATCAATGTTAATGAGTTTGTTGTGGATAATATTCTAAACAAGTTACAGATTAATTATATTTTCATGTACAATTATTACTAATGGATTTACATAATGAGTTTCCCCTGGAATGAAAACGAACTGAACCAGAAAAACAAAGAATCCTAACCTTATATTCTTTATAAAAAATTTAATAACCGGTAGACATTAATTCTTATTTTGATTCGCAGAACTTTTGTTTAAGAACAGATTTACAGACTTAATTGTGTTAAGTAGCAAATTCAATCTCAAAACCAACTTTCTTTTAACATATAGAAGAAAAAAGCAAATATCGATTGATTTGAGACGACTGTCGTATGCCGAATGATGCTTGAAAAAAAACCCCACATCTTTTGTTACGTATCTAGCTGTTTCTAAGATGTACGAGGGTTGTCCCGTGAAATCGTGGACAAAGCCTTTTTCTCGAAAAGTAATGGGCGCACTAAGCTGAAATTTTCAGTAAATGTTTATTCGTCATATTTAAGTGTAACACAATGTTTTTGATAATATATATACAAAAATAAAGATTTTATTCTGCTTGAAGGTGCACAGGTTGTATAAGAGAATATACAAGTATTAATTCGTTATAAAAGTTTTCGATACATAAGATTAGGATGAAAATTATCCTAATTCGATCCCTTAATCAATTCTATCGGTTTTTTTGAAACTTTCAAGGCATTTGGTTAAATTTTGGCTGTTTCCCGAGCATTCGAAATGGAAAAGTTGTATACACAATACACGAAAAATGGCGACGTTTCATGACGTTACGGCGAACCGGAGAGCAGTTCAATTAGATTAGGATGCTTTAATGACACTTTAAAAGACTTTAAATGAATACGGAAGAACGAAAATATGAAAAATATCACCAGATTTTTAGTATACAAATAAAATGGACGTTTTCTTAGCGAAGTCTTCTTGATTGAGTCCCCAAATAGTACAAAACATGCGGACAGACTGCCATTGTAATAGTAAAAGACACTGTCACTGTCGACCGTCGATATGAGATTCTCATTTAGTTGACTGATGGTGAGAATACTGTCCGTAACTTGCTCATAAATATTCAGAAGATCGCATGAGTGTGCCACATTGGTTCCTTAACTTGTAATAAATACTCACGTATGTAAATCAATAAATTTTCTAAATTTAAGTGGGGCTTATCCAACTTTATTTTAGCAAACATGAAGCGTGACGCTGTTTTAGACACGTCGACGTTATCATCCGTGCGCCGTAGGGCGCTACAGTACATAACATAAAATATCACAATTTGTTTATTTATACATATATCTATTTGAAAATTGCTATTTATATTTATAATATATGTAATAAAAAGTAGTGAAACTTTCAGAACGCAGTGATGATTATTTTTCAAACTAGACAACTTGTCCACGATTTAACGGGACAACCCTCGTAAAAGTAACAAATAAACAAATAAATTGATCATTAATAAATTTTATACTCAGTAATTGAATGTAATTTTACTGAAAACAACTAAGCCTATTCAAGGCTATTAAATGCTTGTATTAAAACATTGTACTAAATTTAATACATGTATTACTGTAGTGAAAATAGACGACATTTCCTCTTGGAGGATTTCGTAGTTTTAGGGACTACCTTAACAGGATTTTTCTAATCTGATCTGGATCTTTCTAGTCTGTATTGCTTAAGTATATCATCCCCACTTTATCTGATTCTAGAGTGAAATCTCCGAATACTTCGGGAATCAGTTCAACTGGTATAGAACATACTACTAAGATCTAATAATCGAGAGGCACTGGATAACTTGCTCTTTCTAGGCAGACCGTTATCTTTTGTTTAGCAGCAGTGTAATTTTGAAGTCCTGATTCTGGTTTGTATTGTGGAGACTTGAAATATAGTCTATCCCTAAATATTCAGCACACACTGCATGACACAGCCAATATACTGCTGTATTCCAGTTTTCTTTCATCATGTATAGATATCCGAGTAGACTAAATGATGTCGCACTAAAGTCCTTGAGGCAGTAGTTTCGAAATCTTTCAATACAGTATCTATTTCTCTTTCAGCGTTTCGTTCCTTTGAATTCATTTCTATCTTCTCAATGTCTTCTGCTTCTGAATCTCGATTTTTCTCTACTTTGTCTTGTCCAGAAGAAAAGAGGTTACTTTTTCCAAGATTACTTTCCAGGTCCTTTTCGGGGTCATTTTAAAATTACGCTCTTTTCCTTTCGTCAAACAAAACATACTTTTCCCTAAAATGTAATAACAAAGGGCTTTTGACTTGCAGCGAAACACTCCATGGATATCTATCTCGTTCTTTAGGAATTCGTCTGGTACATGTAGCAATGATGTCGAGAACTCGTTTTCAGAGTCGTCATCAATGTACTTTTTCAGGAGTTCTATCCCTTCATGCCACTCGTTTTGTACAAAATGTAAAAGACCAATCCCTGCAATCATGCCAGATGGAGGTTTTTCTCCTACAGTCAACAACCTTTTAAATTCTGTTTTTGAATTTCCAAATGCTGTAATTCTATCCGTATTCTCAACTGGCAAAGAGGAAGCATATGCTAGATACATAAATGCCAAATTTACTCTTGATTGAATAAAATCGGGGTATCTTTTACTTATTTCCTTGAACATATCTACTGATTTTTCCGGACATCTTAGTTTTAGTGTTAAATACATCAAACCTTCTTCAACTGGAAAGTGTTGAAACATTTTTTCCCAAACCTTAACGATGTATTCGACTGCAGAATCGCATGAAGCACTTTGTATTACACTCTGTACGTGACAAATAATTGCTATCTCTATTGCTTCCAAAAAATTTCCTGAATCAATGAAAGCCTTTTCTGCTTCTACAAATTTTTCTTTGGTTTCGCACAATAAACCAAGAAGACAATGAGAGCTTGAGTATTGGTCTGCTGTGCAATAATTCTGGAATTTCAACAAGTACTCATTCCTCGATGTGATGTCATCTTCATCGTCACATAAAATGCGCACAAAGTAAGCCAGTGATACAGTTGGAAATTGGATTTGTTTAAATGCATTTGTGAACAAGATTTTCGACAAATGTGCCATCAAAAGTCGTGGAAGCGCATCAAATGTGAGAACATTGTACTTGTTCATTTGGAGTTGGTTATTCTTTCCCGCAGTTTGAGTAAAAAGATCTTCCAAAACATCCTTCGCTTCTTTTTTCATGTTGCATCTAAGCAGAAAACTGGCATAGCTAATATGTCCCTGTACAGACATTTTATCTCTTTCGAACTTTTTATAAAGTGTCAGTGTTTTTTCTTTGATTTCTGTAAATTTCTCAGAATCAATGAGATATGCCATCGATGCTGAAGAATATAGTAATGCTAAATACTCCCGAAGACCAGACGTGCCCCGACTTTTCTGAGCATAAACAATTATTGACTGGATCAACATAGTAACTGGAAAAACTAATGTGTACTGTGTTGGAGGAGACATGCATATAGGCTTTTCTATGATGCTCAGAATAAAATCCGAAAGATTTTCAAAGAATATTTTCATATGTCTGTGCATGTCAACTAATAGCCTGGCGACTTCTGTCGTTTTTAGGCTCATAAGACAACTCCAAGTAACCTTTTCAAGAATCATCATGAAATTATCTTTATTTGCTTTTATATTCTTTATATTGTCATTATCGATCAAGCCAGGATTTTCCCATCTTGTTTCAGGTAAGATCTCGCATGCATACAGAAAAACTGTTTTGCAGTGATAAGAGGAAATAACCTGAAATTTCTTATCTTTGTGGATCAGTGCTCTTCTGAAAAGTTTGAAAAACACATAGGAATGTCTTTGATAGTCATTTAAAATCGAATTTGCCAATTCCACTTCTGTCGTGGCAAAGGAAAAACGCCATTCAATATCAGATTCGGGGACATTCGTTTTCTTATGGGCAACAGGAACGATGTGACAACCATTTTCTAGGATTTTCTCAATATCTGCTTTACGGAGCCACTCACTTTTTTCACATCGTTCAATCCACGATTGTGCACACTGAGGCCATAGACAAGGGATCGCCCAAATAAAATCCCATTCGTCTTTTAATGAGGGATTCTCTAAAGTCGTCATGTTATCTCTTAATTCTACTCCCAAAGCAGGGCCTTTGCGTTCAACTTTATATCTCTCATCATAGCTTATATATATATTTTTCTAGCATTCTCATCAATATCCTTTAGATTTGTACTTATGAAATGTTTTCCACCAAGCAAAGATGCACATTCAATTCCTTTTCTGTTCAGCGGAACTTCATTTTTGGGATTTAAGACACGAAGTCTGCAGTATCCAGGATGAGAGTCATTTGTTTCTATATAAACATTGGTGTTTATTTGGTCTGCTTTGGACACTGGAGAGTGATTTGATTTATTATGCTCAGTCAATGGAGAACAATCTACGACTTGTAAGACATCGATGTCACTGTTGCGGACATACACAGGAACAGGCTTATCAAGATTTTTATCATTTGAATTTCATAGAATTCTGGAACACTTCCTACCTGAACACAATGAAACCTGACTGGTTGTTCAGTTTGGTGGAGCATTTCGTTAAACTTCTGAGCATGGTTTTGGTCTTTTTGATTGTTCTGAATTGACGTAGTGTACAAAGGAAGTATAAGTTCTATGATAAATGTGAGGTTAGGAATGGCGATCTCACAAGATTCTGAAGAAAAAAGAAAGAAAAGTTTACGATAAGAGTTTACTAAAATTCTTTACATATTTAGCCTTTGAAAAATTTAGTGTTTGATCTCATATAAGCCTACCTTCTGATTGTGACGAATTATCATCCATTATAGGCTTTTTAATCTATGTGCTCTAGATATCAAAATCCAAACTTACTTAATGGCTTTTTGCCGACGATAGTATTTTTTCACTTCCTCCTTGGCGTTCTTTTGTAAATATTCTCTGAGGTGTATCAGATCAGCTTACTTGCTGAAACTACGTATTGCGCACAGACTTGACCTAAAAATTCATGCAGGTATCTTTTTCATGCATTTAAATTTTGAATTAATTTAAGCTTGTGCTGCAGCAATAATTAAATTGATTTCAGCTAAAAGAAAAACACATGTAGTCGTAAAGAAGTAGGACCAAACTTTTGAATGTGTATCATTTATTGTAAAGGATTATTTGACAAAATGTAAATTGGTCAAAATATTTAACAAAAAAAAATATTTAAAAAAAAGATTTACGAGTAAAATTCCCCCACAGGATATTGATTGCCAAAAATGGTATTTAAACCATTGGATAACGCTACGATAGGCTCTCATCATTAGCAATGCTTTTCTCATATCCAGTCAGTCTTTGATAGAAAGGCATGATATAAAACTCAAACAAAAATGCTGGCACCTTATTTTTATATCGTTATATGGAGTTAAATGTAGTCAAAGAATTTGGCAATTTTTGTTTTGCTGGATGTCAAAGGTAAAAGAAAATTCAACAATTTCTTTTCACAAGTGTTTGTTTGGACATTGTAGTCTCGTCTTGGGGTTTGTACTCCAGACATTGGAAACGTTTTTCTATGTGTGTGTGACATTCTTATTATTTACTGGAAGAGATCTGTCTGATAAAAATTTGGAAAACAACAGAGGTTCGTTAAAGGAAGATTTTATTATGTCAAATCGAGAAATACATTATTATCTCTGCCGTCTTATTTAATAAGTCATAAGTTCGTAGTTAGACAACAAAACACAAACCTTCAGAAAATACTCTAGTACAAAACTGACGAGATAACTCTTTCCATAACGTAGAGTTCCAGCATGCATATTCATGGGGAAAAGACTAACAATTTTGCTACCGCTTGATATTGCAAGTGAATGTTGGACTCAGAGCCTTAATTTTACTGCATGTCCTTAGTAAGCGATCATCATGGTCTATATCATGCAGCATGTAAACACATTTAACGATACCACTTTTTGTTTCAAGTCGTTCGGGTGTTGCCTTAATAAGGAGGGTTCCACATGAGGTATTCATGCAATTTATTTGAGTAAGAACTTTGCTATGAGTGGCAGATGATCTGACGGAAATACTTCACTTGGTGGTAGGTTTCTTCTCATTTCTTCCTCCTTATGAAAAGTCTAGCACCGAAATGACTTCAAGGCCATGCCCATTTGATGTCTCAGAGCGAGGCTCGAAAAATATGTAGTCCTGACATAGGCAGAATATACTGTCAAGATTGGTTATTTTTGGCTCTGTTTTCTGAAAATGAAACGAACCAAAATGTTAACATTTTCTAGATACAACAGTAGCTCTATTATGATGTATTATTTAGACATCATTAGAAAAAAGAAAACGTTTTCCTGCATAAAAATGGTGAACATTTCTTTTGTTATATAATTGACAACGTTTCATTTTACCGAAACGTGTTTGTAAACACTCTCAAGAATCAACTTGTCCTCTTCCAAAACTTTAAAGATCTTCTTCGTTGTGACTATTTAAGAAAAGAATCAAAATCACTGGATAGAAATAACACAAATATCTAAGATTTATTTTTATGTGATAAAAAGTTTTAAACATAATCGTTATGCTTTCTTCCCTTGTACAATCTACCCCAAACGTTACATGGTACTACAACTTTGGTTTCTTCTGTTAGACAGGTTATGGACACGGATAATTAATTTTGCCAAGAGTTTAACATCATATAGAGACAAACACTTTCTGTGACAATCAACACTTTTTATCTCTTTCGCTTAGTCTTGCAGTTTGACATGTATTTGAGAAACTTTATCCCTTAATGTTAGCTGCAAAACGGGGGCCTCAGCGTTTTAAAAACACATCTTGTTTTTATAAAGATACAACCACTACGTTAATTTTCATGCAGAGAATTAATGCAAAGTCTGGTTTCTTCGCTGCCTTCTTTGTCAAGAAATTGCATTAATATATACATGCAAACTATCTCACCGATATATTCATTTGACTTTGGAGCAATTTCATACTAGCCTCCTCCTGGGAACCACTAACGATCAGCTCGTAAGCTGGGTCTTTAGGTTCACTGTTGAAATCTCCGCAAACAATTGTACCAACACTTCCGCTATGTCGTTCTCTAAATTCCCGCAGAGTCACTAAACTACATAAGGACTAAAACAAAAATTCACTTTCAAATATATCCGAGATAGGATTTCTTATAAAAATATACACTTTTGGTATTGAAAACAATCAACTTAAAAGAGCTTATTAATCAAAACTCAAATTGAACATATTAAAAATATATATACAAATTTAACCCCTGTCGACCAATCTCAACCGTCGTGTGCTCACGATCGCGAGAAATAAAGGAAAATGCGTCGGCAATTCAGTGTGTAAATTATGACAATCAGTATGAAAAATGTTAGTCAGTATTTGACTCAATGATAAATTGTAATTGCTGACAATGCCATGGTTTCGACCTTAGAACTTACAAAATAATGGTTTTAAATGAATCTTCTGATATACCTGTTTCATCAACTTGTTTGTCAATATATTGCCTCCTTTTAGAAATTGTTAATACGTTCATGCTCTTTTGTATACAATCAACTGATATATATAAAAGCCGTATGCAGGTAATTAATGTGTATTTATGCATTAACAAGGGAAGTTGACGATTGAAAATTAAAGTCATTACATTTTTCATAAATCTTCAATGGTTGTTAGATCTTCATAATAGTCTTTTTCTAGTATTATATCTAAATATGAAACAGATCTGTCCGACTATGCGGTATCTTTTATCTAACTTCACCTAGGTATCGTATCGGCACAATAATGGAAATAACCTTCAGTTAATTGACATCGACATATCTATAGATGTGTATGTCAAGTTTTATGGTAGGATTCTTCTCATATTTCTTATATTTAAAAATTAATGAAATTTTCACAGAATCAAGAAGACAATATGTGTAAGTGATAGTATCAGTGAAATTAAGTTTGACCGTTTTATATTTGGGGCAAGGTCAGGTCAAGGTCATTATCTTTTTCCTTGACATTAAGAATACAAAAATACTGTTGCCAATCATGTGATACCCACTTACTTATTTTGAATAAGCCTTAACAAGATTACACGAATACACGCCAAAATTACCTTTCTTTGCCTTGTTGCTATGGAGAACCTGCCGTTGCTATGGAGATAAAGAATTTTTTAATATTCAATAATGTGCCTTATCTACAATTTAATTTAATTTTAAAATTTTATCTCATTTATCAAAATAACCGTTCATTCGAATTTTCCGTAAACTTTTTATATTGTTTCTCATTTTATGCATCAAAATCATCATTTTTGTTGCTAGGCAACAGATTTTCGATTTTCAAAAGAGCCCATGGATTTTTCAAATTCTAAAGAGAAATACCTCTGCTTTAATGTGAAGGTACATGCAACAACTGTATTAATCTGGCCATTTTTAAAATTTGGCCTTGTTATTGCCAAAATCAGAAAAATGCTAATCAGCAAAACTTGTAAAACATTGACCTTCAAATGTCAATTGAATAAAAGACAATTATTTTTTATTACATTATTAGAACACAATAAATGTGTATCTTTGTTACCTTTTCTACAATCCCATAAGTAAGAATAATTCTATGGTATTTACTAATGCCTCAAAGATAGGTGATTTTTTGTCCTTCAACATGAAAAATAGGCTAAGGAAATTTCTTTGGCCTTTCCATGGTTACCATGACTCAAAACATTTTTCATTTTACATACATTGTTCATACTTCAAAATAAATCTATGAGTGGACAATCATCAAATTCTGTAAACCTTCATGTATCACTTTTTTACAGTTTTGTCTGATTTTTATGTGGACTGGTACTTAAGAGTAAAAATTTGGACTTGATATTTAGCACAGTTCTGTTCAGTTACTCTCCCACCACATTTGGCAAAGTTCACTATAAATATTGACTTGTATCTTCTTACCAATGGAAAAAAACTCGGTGTGTTTGTGTTATAGAAACTTATTTTTTTTTACCTCTATTGAAGTTTAGATAATAAAAGTTTAGATGTACACAGTATAGAATAATAACACAATATTTACATTGAGTGTAATCCATTCAGTGTAATCCATTAGATATCACCGATGTTCAAATCTTTATAACATGCGAAACATTGTCACCACACAATTTAGAATCTACACTACCCCAGGATACTTCCACATAAGTTTCAGCTTTTCTGGCCAAGCGGTTCTTGATAAGAAAATTTTTTAATGACCCCACCCTATTTTTTGTCTTTTCTTGATTATCTCTCCTTGTGAGGGAACTTGGCTCTTCATTTTAACAATTTAAATTTCCCTTCACCCAAGAATAATTTGTATCAAGTTTGGTCAAAATTGGCCCAGTAGTTCTTGAGAAGAATTCGAAAATGTGAAAAGTTTACAGACGGACGGACAGCTAGACAGACGGACGGACGACGGACAAAATGTGATCAGAAAAGCTAACTTGAGCCTTCGGCTCACGTGAGCTAAAAAGTCTTCAAAATAACGAGACCTTTCAATCGAAATCAAGAAAAAGGGGCTGGCTTCTCAAATTAGGGGCTCAGAGGGACCAAAAATCTTTTTTCTCTTTAACGATCAATATTTTGTTATACATTACTGAAGCAAACGTATTCATCTTAACGATTTGCAACAAGAAAGTATAAAATTTTGTTCATACGTTGATTTGGGGTCTCAAGGGGCTAAAATGCGAAATTTTTGACACATTATATCTCGAAAAGAGGGAATATTTTGATAAAAAATATTGAGTGGAAGAAAGTCAGAATAATGTTCCAAACAATATGCACCGTTTGAATTCTTGACAAATGGCCCCATTAAGGACTTGTAGGGCTGGCACCTAAATATTTCCATTCAGCATATCTCCACAACGAAAAGAAATCTCTGAATAGGTGTAGAACAAAATGTCTTTAAAATCACAAGACCTTTCATTAAATATCAAATAAAAGGGGCTGACTCCTCATATTAGGGGATCAGAAGGGCCAAACGTCTTTCATCTTTAACTCTTTAACAATCACGTTATTCTTGTTAGTTTCATTTAACCAGACGCTCGACTGTCTCCGTAAATTCCGAACAGCAGAGATTCTGGTAAAGAGTCACTTTAGCGTTTGGTACCGTAAGAGGGCGCTATTTTTTTATTTTATTTTATTTTTTTTTTTACATTTTTATGACCTATTTTCGAAAAGAATATGTAAAATGTTTCTTCTGTTAGACTGTGAGTTTATATTAATAAACTGTTTTATAATTTTGAACATTAAAACGAGTCATTACATGTACAACATCAATCGAAGAAATATGTATTCCGCAGGTAGCTACACTACTTTCACTTTAGCTAACAGAAATAAAAAAAATGCAAGACAAATGATAAAACCCACTAACCTATAACCTGTTGACATTACCGTAAACAATAAGATAATTCCTCTTTATCTGCTTGAACTTTTAGACATGAAACTTTTAAAACATTTACGTTATTTTTCTGTCGATTTACCATGTATTTGTTTAAATTGTGTAGGTGTGTTCTTTACAGCCAATCAAAAACTTTACCAGAATTTTGGTAAGCCTCGTTTTTGGCGTTACAAACGATATCTTTACTTCTCTTGCTCAACCAGACACTCGGCTGTCTCTGTTAATCTCCGACCACCCGGAGAGTCTGGTAAATATACGTTTTTTTCCAAAATTATAAATCAGTTTATTATTTATTAACATGTTATAGTTAATATTCGTTTTAAAAAAGAGGTCAGCAAAATGTAAACAAGATAGCGCCCTCTGACGGTAACAGACACTAATGTGACTCTTTACCAGAGTCTCTGCTGGTCGGAGTTTACGGAGGCAGCCGAGCGTCTAGTTGAATGAGACTAGTATCTTTACCAGACTCTCTGGATAGTCGGAGATTTACGGAGACAGCCGAGTATCTGAGACTACATTTTTGTTTACTTGGGCGAAAGAACTGTTTGCTGTTTACTGCTTTTACACAGAAGATCGGTCTAGAGCACTGCTTTTATTGAATCTTCGAAGGAAAGGGATATGTTACATTGAGCTTTAACAGGTATCAATCATTGTAAGTATATCATATGACGTTTTGATCTTATTATTCTTGGCTATCTTTGTGTATTTTCATTCGAGACATTTTGAAAGATGCGTCAATAAGGAGACCAAACAGAATGGAAGTTTTAAAAGGAATGTCACTTGTAGTGACTCTTTTTACAGAGAAATTTTACAATGATTACGAGTAAATTCGTCAATACACCAACATGGCTTTGTTTTGATTACAACAGAAATGTTATTGTCACACCCTGAGCTAGACAAGTATTAAGAAAATGAATATTTCATAACTTGGGAACGAGAGATTGTAGTGTTTGCGGTGCACTTTAATAATAATAGTTCAAAATACCAACACGTTTACTTTTTCCTTATTATTATAGCATCTCTTGAATATTGAAAAACTGTATTTAAAAAATTGGACAAAGACATAACCAAGTGCACAGAATTTTGTCAAACTCAGATATTTAGTACACAATGTGTAGATGTGCATATTACCGGGAAATTCCGATTCCTTTATTTTTTCCGGGAATTTTAGCGCTTCTAGTTTTGGGGGAGCGTGGACATTGTGAGATTGTTCACTTTTTCCTTTATTAGACAGTGATTTCTGTATCAAAATGTAAATTTAATTTCTTTTCGTTAGCACTAGTGAACTTTTTTTATGTGAAGAGTGTTCGAAACGTTTTCTCTTTTGCGTGTTATTAAGATATGCGCTTTAATATGTAGTTAAAATGTCTTGGGTATTTAACAGTTGTTTGCTTGTTCTATTTATTCGAGTTCATACTCAGCTAGAAAATATAATATTTGAAGAAAACTAGCAACATTCTTTTTTAAAGTTTCTGTTATTTTGATATTATATTTTCAAACGTTGTAGAATGGCTATTTTTCACGAAGTCGATAAGTGCTGTCCTTGATCTGCGAGTTATATTATCATCAAAAGATGATATTAATTTCAAAATTATATATTACTAGTCGAATTAATTGATACCCTAAGAATTGTACATTGGATTTTAAATATAAATTAAGATTTCTCAATCGAAATCTGCTGCAGAATTCTTTGTTATTGTATATAAAATAAAAAATTGTAAATCATGAAATGAAGAAAAAAAAAAGAGAAATATGTTTTGTAGTGCTGAGAATGTCACTCAAAGCTAATAGATGCTTTGTTACTTTGAATTTAATTTTTCTTTATTGATTTGGGGACAGCATGCACGTAATGATCTACTTAACTATCACGTTGATAATCAAGTATACTTAAAATAAGTACTTATGCTATATTGTAAACATGATACATATACAAACTGATTTCTTGGTCGGACGGAAGGTCCTCTTTTTAAATTTTGTTCTCTTCTGTGTAACTGGCCTAATTATTTCCAGTAAGTGTGCATTGCAAGCGGATGCAGTGCATGCCACTTACTCATGTGCACTTATTAAGTTTTAATTGTTTTAAAGCGAGAGATATTAAATCTCATTCGTCTCTCCGTCAATCTGTCAGTTTGTCCGTACGTCACAAAAAAATTAACCTAACCCGTAACTTTAGATTCAGTGGAGCTATGATTTTCATATTTCACATGTGTATTTCTTGTGACAAGACCTTTCTTTGGGTACCATTAAATTTGGCCTTATGACCTTGACCCTGGTTTGACACCCTTTTACACGAAAATTTCCAACGTTTTACTTTGGCCATAACTGTTATCGGTATACACTAGGAGGACTATCATATTTCATATATATATATATATATATATATATATATATATATATATATATATATATATATATATATATATATATATATATATATATATACAACAACTCTTAAACTAATATAACTGCTTTGTGATATATTAATTAGTGGCAAGGAAATTCACTTTTATTGGATACCAACAACAACTTTGGCCTTTTCACCTTGAGCTTGGCGATTTTGATACTTCTAAAAAGCTTAAACCTCAACTATAGCATTTGAACAGTAAGGGCTAGGTCTTCATATTTTATATATGTAGTTCTCAACATTGTGAGAAGACCTTTCATTGGATACCAAGAACTTTTACCTTGACCTACTTTTAAAAATCATACCTTGACCAAAATCTTTGAAAGGCCATGCCTTTTAAATGGTAAATTTGGACATTAGTTTTTAGATTTTACATGTTTAATATATTTATGCACAAATTCTTTGTGGCAAGATCTATTATATAGATACCAACAAATTGACTTTTTGATGACCTTGACCATGGAGATTTCTGTACTTTTGAAAAAACAGTAACCTTGTATCCATAACTCTTGAATGGGTAGGGCTACAACGCTGCCCTATACTATATACTAGTATTACTCAATGATGTAATCCTTATGAGAAGATCTTTCGCACGCACAATCGTGAAAAATAGAATGTTACACACAGATACACTGTGACTGATAAAGATGGGGGGAAAACATACATTATCTTCAAGTAAATCAAGTAAAATTTAATGTAAAAACAGAGATTAAAATATAACTTGTACAGACAAACATATTATTATTGTTTCTTTGTGCATATATAATTTCAAAGAAATGGATGTATCCTATCAAGTTTTAAACAGAATAATGAGAACCAAGACGATCTCATTTCCATTCTCAATGACCGTGACTGGTAAGGATGCAAATGAAGCTCTTAACGGTTTTTTACCCCCAAGCCACCAGTTTTTATTTAAATCTAACATTGGGTCTGCACTTTGCTATTTACATGATGCTGGTTTATTTTCCAGCGTTATATTAGTTTAAGAGTTGTTGTAATTTGTGCATTTATGAAAAAATTATTTCTCTACAACGATTGGTAACAATCCTCTAAAAACTAATGTCCAAATAACTGTATCTCATTTCCATTCTCAATATGTATATAGGGCAGCGTTGTGAGAAATTCCATCACGTCGAAAGCAAGTTTTTTAACTTGACATAACGCGGATCATGTTCCTGTACTGCTAGATCAAACGATACTCGAAACGTCGAGTTTAAAAGTGAATTTCTCTGTGCTTTCTATATTAATATTCCTTCACTTAGGGCAGTTATATTAGTTTAAGAGTTGTTGTAATTTGTGCTTTATAAATAAAATTAATTTCAAAACAACATGTATAACAATTTAATGTCCAAATATATCTCATTTCCATTCTCAATGATGTAGTATAGGGCAGCGTTGTGAAATATAGCATGAAATCTTTTTTAACTTGCCTAGATAGCCGAGCGGTCTAACGCGCTGTTCCTGTACTGCTAGGACAGTTTGTAGGTCGAGAGTTGGGCTCGGAAGTGAATCAAAAGTGAATTTCTCTGTGCTTTCTATATTAATATTCCTTCACTTAGGGCAGTTATATTAAGTTGTTGTTTTTGCTTTATAAATAAAATTAATTTCAAAACAACATGTATTGGTAACAATCCTCTAAAAATAATGTCCAAATAACTGATCTCATTTCCATTCTCAATGACCGTTGTTATTGTGACAAAACCAGTTTTTTGTTGCCTATAGCCGAGCGGTCTGCGCTGTTCCTTTACTGCTAGGAGACAGATTCATAGCCTGTGGGCTTGGTACCTCGTAAAAGTGAATTTCTCTGATATTATATTCACTTAGGGCAGTTATATTAGTTTAAGAGTTGTTGTAATTTGTGCTTTATAATAAAATTAATTTCAAAACAACATGTATTGGTAACAATCCTTAAAAACTAATGTCCAAAAACTGTATCTCATTTCCATTCTCAATGACCGTGTAGTATAAGCGTTGTGAACTTCCATCGGCATCGAAAGCAAGTTTTTTAACTTGCCTAATTTGCGCTGTTCCTGTAACAATATGTAGGTCATTAATAGTATCCTCGTAAAAGTGAATTTCTCTGTGCTTTCTATATTAATATTCCTTCACTTAGGGCAGTTATATTAGTTTAAGAGTTGTTGTAATTTGTGCTTTATAAATAAAATTAATTTCAAAACAACATGTATTGGTAACAATTTCTAATGTCCAAATAACTGTTCTCATTTCCATTCTCAATGACCGTGTAGTATTTGTTGTAAATTTGTGTTGAACAAGTTTTTTAAGCAAAATGGATTCAAGCGCTGTTCCTGTACTGCTAATATGATTGAAGTTCAACCCCAGGCTGGGGCGGATAAGTATCCTCGTAAAAGTGAATTTCTCTGTGCTTTCTATATATATATATATATATATATATATATATATTCTTTGTGATATATTCTTTGTGGCAAGGCCTTTTATTGGATACCAACAAATTTGGCCTTTTCACCTTGAGCTTGGCGATTTTGATACTTCTAAAAAGCTTAAACCTCAACCATAGCATTTGAACAGTAAGGGCTATGTCTTTCATATTTTATTTATGTAGTTCTCAACATTGTGGGAAGACCTTTCAGTGGATACCAAGAACTTTTACCTTGACCTACTTTTAAAAATCAAACCTTGACCAAAATCTTTGAAAGGCCATGCCTTTTAAATGGTAAATACTAGGACTTTCATGTTTAATATACGTGTATGCATTCTTTGTGGCAAGATCTCTTATTGGATACCAACAACTATGACTTTTTGATGACCTTGACCATGGAGATTTCTGTACTTTTGAAAAAACAGTAACCTTGTCCATAACTCTTGAATGGTTAGGGCTAGGGATTTCATAGTTTACGTATGTAATCCTTATGAGAAGATCTTTCGCACGCACAATCGTGAAAAATAGAATGTTACACACAGATACACTGTGACTGATAAAGATGGGGGGAAAACATACATTATCTTCAAGTAAATCAAGTAAAATTTAATGTAAAAACAGAGAAAATGATAACTTGTACAGACAAACATGTACATTATGCTTTCTTTGTGCAGATTATAGAAAGAAGAAATGGATGTATCCTATCAAGTTTTAAACAGAATTGGTGAGAACCAAGACGATGGATGCGGACTGGTAAGGATGAAAATGAAGCTCTTAACGGTTTTTTACCCCCAAGCCACCAGTTTTTATTTAAATCTAACATTGGGTCTGCACTTTGCTATTTACATGATGCTGGTTTATTTTCCAGCGTTTTCAGAATCAATCCTCATTTATGAAAAATTGTATTTCTCTACAACGACGAAAATAATGATAAATATGTATCAGGGTCGTATCACGTCGACTTGACATGGGCGGATCATAAGATCAAACGATACTCGAAACGTCGAGTTTAATCTGATGATTCCTGTCTGTCAACGAGACGTGATACGGCTCTTCGGATCAAGTAACCGTTATAATGATAAATTTATTATATACCCCTTTATGACTAGCGAAATATAGCAATGAAATCTTTAGAGATCTTTTCGGTCTAACGGCCTCAAGCGGACAGTTTGGTTCTTGGGTCCAACAAAACGCCTGTTGCCTTCGAACCCTTTCTGAAAGGTGTTTTTTTTCAAGTTTCGGAAATGAAACAAGTCAAAGATTGAAAGATCTGGCGAATATTGTTATTGTGACAAAACCACCTTTCTGTTTATCGCCTCTGTTTAACTTTACTTTCATAGCCTGTGGGCTTGGACGCCGTCATGAAGAAATTTCATGTAGTGAATTCTTATTCTGGTTCCTTCCTCTCATAAATCTTTCGATGTTTTGCAAAAAGGTTGCTTTCGAGACTCCTCCAGAAATTGAGCTTCCTCCCCGAATAAGAATTTGAACAATATGACCATTAATATTATAGAAAATAGCATATAAAGCTGTTTTTGTGTTTTTGCAATTCCTTGCTTTTTCAGGCCTTTTCTGTTTTTTTTCAAGTGCATCTTATTGTAAATTTGTGTTTTGAACGTTTAAAGCAAATTGGATTCAAGTTTCATAATATGTTTGAATTTCAGACAGACATGGATTAGTACAGTTTTTGATCTTTTTTTACATAATTGTTTATATATTCCTTCACGCTGTCGTTTTCACTCATTTTTTTCAAAATATAGGTTGACATTTGAGTATTTACGGAAGCCCAATAGTGCAAACCAAAAATATATAAAGAAAAACGAAATTAATATATAAAGAAAAACGAAATTATTAAATTTACGAAATTAATATATAAAGAAAAACGAAATTATTAAATAAAGAAAAACGAAATTAAAATATAAAGAAAAACGAAATTATTAAATAAAGAAAAACGAAATTAATATATAAAGAAAAACGAAATTATTAAATATATCGAAATTAATATATAAAGAAAAACGAAATTATTAAAAAATAAAAACGAAATTAATATATAAAGTTATCGAAATTTTGTATAAACAAATTATTAAAAAAGTTATTAGATAAAAAGGAGAGTGAGGGAGAAAGAGAAAATATCAACTGAAACAAATCTTCAATCAATGTTTGAAATGTCATGTTTAACGATATACGTAATTTGTTAATGTGTGGCATTATGCATAGATCATTTGCCTGTTTCTAGCTCATTAAAATTAATGACATCCAATAAAAGAGCACTTGAATTTTCAAGACCTTGCGTATCGTATTACTGGATTCCCACGAACTTAACCTAGCGTCCGATCTGTGTACCCATAAATCTTAGATTGTTTAAACTATAAAAAGAAAAATGATTTGATTACTTTGTGGGATTTGTTATTTACAAGAGTGTGCATTGTTTGTTCACAAATATCACCGACTTATAAATACACAAATTGAGAGTTTGTCATTTAAAATATATGAGAACAAGAACTGTAGTACCACTGACTTAAAATAGTACAGATTGAGTTTCCATTTATAAATGTGAGAACAAGTACTACACGCCCATCACCTATTATGCGTTGATAAGACCAAGGAATCAACTGAAGGTTTTGCTTTACTTCTAATATGAAATTAAAATCCAACCTGACTTGTTTTACTTTTTGCATGTTCTGTTTAAACAATTTTTTATTATGTCAAACAAACCCAAGTCCGATTGATAACGTATTATTTTACAGCATTTTCTATATATGTATTGTGCGATAGTTGAATAATGGATAAGGGAAATTCCTTAATGTTAAAAATTCAACAATTACGATTGTAAAAACACATAACGTTCATTTTTCTTAAATAGTTGTGCAATGATATCAAAGGTTCTTCTCCACCATATTGTAATGGATATGTTTTCGATAAAGGTGAATGTAAAGGCATTCGCTTTAACAAAATCAGTGCCAGAAAAAATGACACCTTAAAAATCAATCTTTATTTCAGTTTTTCTACTTTTAATATATCGTTTTTCTTTATATATTAATTTTTTTTCTTTATATATTAATTTTGTTTTTATATTAATTTTTTTATTTAATAATTTACAATATATTGATTTCCAAAGTTTTCTTTATTTAATAATTTCACCATATATTGTTAGAAAATTTCGTGATATATTTTTCGTTTTTCTTTGAATAATTTGATATATTAATTTTGTTTTTCTTTATTTAATAATTTCGTTTGCACTATTGGGCTTCCCTAAATAAACTTTTTTTACTATTTAATGTTTCTTTATACAATGTGAACTACTCCCAAAATGATGCCCATCAAATTCTAAAGTAATTTAACATAATAAGTATTTTTTTTGTTGAATTTTCGCAAATAAACTACTTGTAGTCATTGGTTGTTGTCTAAATTCATATTTGATGCCCATAAAATATTTAATTGAAATCCAGCTCATGTGTGTAACAACAGACATTTGCATAGATCTGTTTAAACTATTTTATGATTCATTTTTAAAGTCAGATAGCCCTTGTTCTCCAGCTTCCCACAAAGATATATGAAAAGTCACATGAACAGTTATCAATTCATCAAAGAATTGAGAGAAAGTCAAGCTCTCTTATGATTAATGGTGATATTTGCTCTAGGCCAGGAATGACTACTCTTAAAATTATCATTCAATTTTTAAAAGTTTTTGAAGTTAGAAATTATAATCCTCTTTTCAACAATTTTCATTTCATGCAACAAAATATGTTTTCAAAATATCTGAAATTTTCCTGGCTTTTTTACGATTTTGATATATTACGTGCAAGGAAAACGTCAGAACCGGCGCCATTACGAAAACTGGGAAATCCCCAACCTACTCCCGGGGGTCATGATTTTAACAGATCTAAACCTACACTACCTGAGGATGATTCCACATGAGTTTCATCTTTCCTGACCCAGTGGTTCTTGAGAAGAAGGTTTTAAAGATTTTCCCTTTATATTCCTATGTAAAACTTTGATCAGCCATTGTGGCCCCACCCTACCCCCATGGGTCATGATTTGTACAAACTAGAATCTACACTAGCTGTGTTTCACGGATCTAGTATGTTATCTTGGATCTCCAGCTATGTAAATTTAACGAATTCCTTATACGGATATAACGAATTACTATTATAGCGAAGTAATTTCATAGGTCCCAGTCACTTCGCTATAACCGAGTTTTACTTATCGTTTTTACGGTTTTTTCATAAAATATACAATCCAATGAAAACATTTTATCAGAATCTCGATATTTGCCTAGCTTCAGTTCTTGCATTGTAAAATCTTGCGCAAGTCCTGTAATGTAATGTGGAGTGACATTTTCTTTTCATAGATATTTGTGGGTACTAGAGTCATTTAGCTGCTGTTAAATACTGATTTTGGCGTTTAGTAAGGTTCGCAAGTATCAAAAATAAACTCCGGTTTGAGACGGCGAAATTTCCACTTCTCGCAATAGCACCGGTTTTGACGTTTCACTGACATATCAAATTCCCAAATTAGCCAGGAAAACGTCAGATATTTCGGACTACAAAATATGATTAAAGGTTCTTTGAAGTCTTGGAAGGCTTTTGTAAAAAATGACATTTGTTTCCTTTAAAAGTACGACATATAACTACCATTTTTGAATTTCCTTTAATCTAGTCTAGGTTACCTATACTTATTAGTATGAAATATGTGATGTCTTGCTTTGATATTATACGATTTTTACACTTTGCATTATTTTATATATTATTTGATGTATATAAAGGATCTAAAAACCGTAAAAGTATTGAAAAACACATACAATTTTAACTGAATGTCTGGATGCATATCGTTCTGTACACCATATTAAACTAGTTAATAAATTTTCAATTAAAAAATGCATATTTGGTGCTTTTATCCACTTTTTCTTGAAATGTATTTAGATACTATAATTTATCTTATGTAATATAAAATTACAATTTTGATTTTTGGGACATTTTTGCGAACATGTTCAATTAATTAACTGATGATTTTCAGAACCTGAGGATATGGTTACCTTAAGAAATGAATTCTGAAATCTAATTTCCAGGTTTTAGCCATTGTACCTTATTTTAAAACATAATTCTATTTTTTTAAAACTCTTTTGTCGATGTATTGTCGGCGTCGACAGTATGTACTCATCAACTCTGCATATATTGTCATCGGGGGTACACATTGTCACCGGCAACAAAATATGCCGAGAAAAGCCTTATTTCCCCTCATGACTTTTAATTTAGAGTTTGACAGTGCATATATTTGTCTTGTACATATTGTCGTTTGAGACAATATGAGCTTCCTTCACTGCACTGTAAACCAACTTTTTTTCGCGTGCGAGAAATTTGCGCGAAGTTCGCGAGAGCCTCGTCATCGCGAATATTTCTCGGTTATTATAGTAATTTTGTCAATTAAAAACATGCAAAGAGGCTTGATCGCGAAAATTCATCGTCGCAAATTAGTTTATCACTGGTAACTCGCAAAATAAAGTGGTCGCCAATAAAAGTTGGTTTACAGTATTCTCGTCCATCAGTAAACATTGTCCTAGGCTGAAAAATTACTCATTTACATACACGTGCATAAACATGCCACTGGCGACATTATGTAACCTATGTTACGGTACATATTTTCGTCGGCGACAATATGTACCAACCCTCACTGCACATATTGTCGACCATAAGTACAAATTGTCGACGTCGTCAATATGTACCTAGACAAACCCTTCTTTCCCTCCTTTAATAGGGACGACAAATTGAACAGTCACCCATCGGCACATTTTGTCGTTTGCGACAATATGTACTGTGAACATTTGCACATTTTGTCGCCGATAGGTTGTGTTGAATATTTAATATTGTTTCAAATTCTCCTTTTCAAGAACTACTGGGTTGGAGGAAATGGTACTTATGTGCACGCTTTATTACATAGTGTACATAAATTTCATTTGTAGGTGCTGGCAAAAAAAGGATTTCAAGTTTCAAGATAACCCTTTGTTCCGAGTATAAGTCTAAATTCGTAGTTCTCAACCGGCAACTGTTGGCGTCTCTGTATGAGTGAAATATTTCTTAGGGAATGTTAAATGAACAAATGGAAAACAAACAAAACACTCAATTTTGTTTAAAACCTTTTTGGGATATAATGGGCAATTTAAGACAATTTTAAGGCTTAGGATAAAAAGCCCTAAACCCGATTATAAAAATGAAAGATGTTTTTCTGATGAATCTGGCACGCGTTTTGATTATGCCCCCCTCTTACCGTATAAACTACTTTAAATATTCAAAATTAATTCGGTATGAGCATTTTAAATAGCAAAATATTGACTTACTTTATGTATTTATTTCTGGATAAGAATATTTAGCTGTGAAAATGCTAAACTTTTACTAGCTTTAGGTTTATGCTCCCCGCCCCTCCCCCCACAGGTCCATCGACCATACACTTACCAGTGTGTCACTCATTTGGGGATTGTATCAAGACAATTTGTCTTTATTTAATTCAACACTATGTTTCCTTGGCCCTACACACGCCCCTAAAATGATAAGGTATCATAACTCATTGACTTGAATTAAAAGGAAAGTGTACATTCGATATTATGTATCTTAATATTAAGAATATTTAACTGATAATTCGCTGGTTAACTGCTCAATTTTAAAACTTTCTTAAATCAATCAATCTATGTAGTTACTTAGTATTTTATATTTTATATATTTTGTCACGAAAAAAAATCATCCGATTGGGTAAGTTTTTGTCTTTATCTGTGTATTTCGATTTACATACTTATCCATTTTCCAGTTTATGCATTGACTATGTTTTTTTGAACTGTATTATTATGCATTTATTTTATGTAAATATTCTAATACAGTTTTATGCATTTGAAGATTGGAAAAAACTCAGTACTGGCGAATTCACAGCAGGAAAACAGAGAACAAATAGGTGGAATCCGAATGAAATATAAAAAGACTTTGCTGGTCACTACGTATACCCTACTAATGGTTCTGTTGGTTGGATTCATTACATTTGCTGTATTATTCGGCACTGAGAAAGACTTTGCTAACGGTAATTTGTTTAGTATCAAGCAATATTATCCTAATCGTATTGAAAAAAACGTACATATGTAGTTATCAAATTAGCTCTTCACCAAATACATATATTCAAATAGGTAGCGGAAGATCAAATGCATCAAATTAGGCGAAATTAGCGAGGTTCGCTTCTTATCTTATCATAAGATTTTTGCTTTGACCACTATTTAAAAAATTCTACATAGTATTTTAGTTCTTACCATTAATTTGGATAATGCTTATTAAACTATATTCAGTTAAAACCCCATGAATAAATTCCATATCGAAAACATTTAGTGACGAACTTTATTTTTGGCGGAAGGAGTGTTTAGGAGAAAAAGATCAATTTTTTCCTCTTTTAAAGTAGTCAATTCTGTTAAGGATTTCTATATGTACATGCAGGCTGCACACAAACAATTTTGTGCAGGTCCTTAATTATATATTGAATTAACTAATATAAAAGCTATCATCAAGTTTAGCAAATGTGTCAAATATGTCATGAAACTCTTTGAAAAAAGGCTTTAGTTAAGCTTAAAATAAGAATTTATGTAGTAAAATCTAAAAATTAACATCACAGACCAACTTTTATTTCATTTTCTAAATAGAAAAGATAGTTTTAACCCTTAGCATAAATTCAGAAAAATATCCATACTTTCAAATGATTTAACTAAGTATTAAGAATATAATTTTAATGTGTGAATGTGCAAGAATGTTAATCAAACCTATCCAAAAATTTAAAGTTTCAAAAGGTTTTAAATGAAGTAAGATTTTTAATTTATTTTCGTGTGAAATGCTATTACAATATATGAGTTGTGATATTAAACAGAAAATATTAACTTCAAATCTGTGTCTATGCACATTTAATTCATTTGAATAAAAATATTAAATAAATACATTGAAAAATTGAATTGTGTGTTAGACATAATTACAGTGAAAAAAGGTCATATAAATTGCTCGATCCGTAGTGCTAAAAGAAACGCACAGACCCCCATTTTTGTTTTGATTTCTTTTTTTTAGGTTCTAAATAGATTCTAAAAATATACGTTATGAAAATAAATTCTAAATACTTTTGATAACAGAAACCAGCCTCCTTATAAATATTGCTTCTTTACCCTTTCCCGACTCAGGATTAAAAAATGGACGGTAGGTAGGTGTGAAATTTTTTGTTTGGAAAACTTCAACATCTATTTTCCGAAATGAATTAAAAATTGTTTTTAATATGGAGGTTATAATGCCTCGGTCGGGAGAAGGCAAACAAATATATATATATATATATTTTAAAAAGATGGCTTTTGCATTTATTATTACATATTGATATTAAATGATTTTAAGACAGTAGATCTATTTCTTCCTTGCGTGGGGATTTTAACAAAAGGTTATTACTTTTCCTTCAGATTTATTGTTTGAATTTTTATAGATTTACAAAGACAAGTGGACTGTATAAAGAAAGATTGGAAATGTTTGAATGGTAAGTCGTAAACACACAGAAAAGTAAAAGGATCCAATCAAAAGGATCTAATGGTAGCATAAATTTTATATCATTATTTCAAGGTTTTTTTTTTAATCTTCCATAATATCAATATTCTACTGAAGCATATTGCTGCCAGTTGATTATATGTTTTGCTGTGTCTTACGTAAAAGATAAGTCGTTCATTATAAAACATATTTCTAGTCATAATAATGTAATATATATATTATTTTTTTATAATATATATAGTACAAAATACTATGTTTTCATTACGATATTAAATGTGATATGTAAAAAACTAGATACAAAATCCTACTTAGTCAGACGTACGACATAATAGAGGGTTTTGGCAAGCTTGTTCGTGTATATGTACGTGTAAATTACAAGCTAGAATTACATGTTTATATTATTTTTATTGTTAAGCAAATGATATCCCATAAGGTACTTGCAATTGTTTTAAATTCAAAAGTGTTCAGCATAGAATTTTGTTTAAAAAACCTGAATCTTAATATGTATATCTTAGTTTGTATAAATATATGCATATATATGCATATACGAGGGTTGATCCAAAAGTAATGTTACTGTGTCAATATCTTATACTGGTATATTATTAAATATAATATACCAAAAGATGCACAAAAATAAACATATTGGACAAGTAGCAAATTTATCGAAGTTGTGGCATTACTTAAGGAATCACTGTCTAGTTTTGAGAGTATGCCAGGGCATCAACAAAAGAGGGCAACATGGGATAATCTGCATAACGGGCAAAGCCCGTTATGATAAAATTATCCCATGTTTCCCACTATTGTTGATGTCCCTGGCATACTCTCATAACTAGACAGTAATTCCTCATATTTCCATTTCATTGTGAAATAAAATTGTAGACATAGACATTAAAAATGTAGACTAATAGATTTAAATTACACGAGGACTTCTATGCCAATTTCAATAGCCGTCGCACACTGACGTCAAACAAAAAGGCAGCCGCACGAGATTTACATGCATATTTGACTTCCTTAGCGTCAGATACAGAGACAGATGCGCACGAGATTTGCATGCGTATTAGGCCTCCTTAGCTGCTGACCTATCGACCTGCCTAATTTACATTCCGGTGTAACGACAAAAATGACCCCCTACCCGTAGAAAAAAAATAATTTTTTGTAGAAAAATTTTTCTTAGGGGACATTATTTTATATGTAAGTCCTATAAAAAATTGACCCCAATTGAAAAATGACCCCCCTTTAAAGTGAAAAGAGCTTCTTTAATAGTCAAATAATAAAATTTCTTTTTAATTTCCCCCTTATAGTGTTTGCTTAAAGAATAATATTCCACTTGTTTTTAGAAATCAAACCATGCAACAATCAGATTCCAATACTCTTTAATAGAAAAAAATAATTTTTTCCTCTTTTCAACTCTTAGCCTGTATAAATTTGGCAAATCCTTTTTCACAATGAAAGAGGAGGAAATTTTTACCCCCCCCCTCCCCCCCAAAAAATTACGTTCAATCAAAACAAAAAAAAAAAAATAAATGAAAAGCAAAAATATAAATAAAACTCTATACCTTTCAATAATACTGAAAGAGGTTCTAGATAAAATATTGAAATGAAGTTAAGCCTTCACACAAGTTCTATCATATCATAATTCGCCATGATTAAAGCATACTTTAAATGTTGATGGTGGTATACTTGAAAGTATTGTGGCAAAGTAACTGTTAAAAATTAGTAGAAAAGTAGATTATTTTAAGCTTATTTTTAGTCCCTCCTTATAGAAAAATAAAGGTAGGGTAGTTTTTTGTTGTTGCTTTTGTTGATAATCAACTTCCTCCTAAATTAGTAAGGGGGCGGGTGGGTATAACACCTAAAAACATGCTCTGTAAAGCTATGGGCTAGTTTAAAATACACATTCTAATGCCAAAAATATGCATGTAGACATATCCTTTTGATTTAGCACACAGTATTCATTACATTTCTTAATTCTTGTTTTACTCCACCCTTTTACCCAGTTCTGAGTATATTTTTCAGAGAATTTAATACGAAAATCAGAACAAACATTTTCATTTTTGTAACGTCTTCTTTATACTGTATCATAATATGAAAAGTTAATTGAAGACCATTTCTTTTTATGTCCCTGTAATCGAAGATTCGGGGGTATATAATTTTATCGTGTCCGTCTGTATGTCTTTCTGTCTATCTGGCGGTCTGTTTCTCCGCAAAAACTTCAACCTTGACCATAACTTTTCATTTATTGTAGCTATGTCTTTCATATTCAATATGTGTATATTCCTTGTGACAAGACCTTACTTTGGGTACCACCAAATTTGACCTTTTGACCTTTACCTTGGAGTTTGTCCCATTTTACAAAAAAATGTCAAATTTTTAATTTACTTTGGCTACAACTTTTAACTGTAGATACTAGTACTCTCATACTTCACAAATGTAATCTTTGTTACATTGAACCTTTCTTAAGAAACCATCAACTTTGACCTTTGGCCTTTGAGTTTGACCTACCTTTCAAACACTTATCCTTAGCCATTAATTTTGAACAAGTGGTGCTAGGGCTTTCTTATTTTTCAGTTGTATTTCTTGTGAGAAGACCCTACTTTGGGTACTATTATATTTATACCCCCCGCTTGAAAAGCGGGAGGGTACATAGTAATCGTTAATTCCGTCCGTCTGTACGTCTATCCGTCCGTTCGTCTGTCTGTCTGTCCGTCCGTCTGTTACGCTTTGGGGTACCCATCTCTTATCCGCAACTCCTCTCATACCACTGAATGAAATTTGATGCAACTTTCACAGAATCTTTATTACATATTGCCATTGTGCACCTCCTATTTTACTTTTTGATCCGACACATATTTTGGGTTTCCCGGCCACAGAAAATCATGGACTTTTTCACCAGTTATAATCATATGGGAGGCGGGGGGTATCATTTAGTGAGCTCATCGCTCACAGTACTTCTAGTTAAATTGCATTTTAAAAAGTTTTATCTTCGCTATGTTGCCATAAAGGGGCAAAGCTGTTTCACAAAAAAAATTATATATAAGAGGAGTTGCGGATAACAGGTGGATACCCCCAAGCGTAACAGACGGACGGACGGACGTCCCGATCACTATATACCCTCCCGCTTTTCAAGCGGAGGATATAATAATATGTTATACTGCTGATTTTTTCTGTCAGTACGATGACTTCCACCATCGAAAAACAATGTTTACCTAACCCTTTAAGGCTCGATAAATCTTTACTCCTTTACATTCTGAATCATCGCATTGACCTTAAGGTTTCGTCAAAGGTCAACATGTCCAATTTTTTTTTTACAATAGCCCTAAAACTATGTGAGGTATAAAGTTTTTCATTGATTACCAGATAGAAAGTATCACTTGATAAAAAAATAAACTTGGAAAAAATACTAATTAAGATAAACTCTTCTTAAAAATGCCATATATTTTCCAAAAATACACATAATTAATTTCGTGCTCTTGGTGAAAACTATCATTGCAGAAACAAATATGTTTATCAATGAAGGGCAAGTTGGACTTGGACAGCCTCTGGAAAGTTGTTTTCCCTGTTTAATTTGTCCAAATGTTAAGACTTGAAAGTGAAAGTACATTGCAAATGGCAGATTTTAAAGGGGTCTTGTCTTTATATATACATGTATCATGCTTTCAATAACAGCCTTTCAGAGACTATTCATGTCCAACTTGCCCTTCAATGATAAACATATCTTATTTCTGCAATGTTGGTTTTCACAAAAAGGACAGAATTAAGTAGATGCATTTTCTTTATATGTGCACATTTTCTGATACAAGTTTTCTAAAAAAAATATCTTTTAAAAATATTTGTTATCAAGTGATATTTTCTATCTATTAATCAATGATATATTTATAAACTGTAAAAGTTTTGACTTTTTACCACAAATAATTTTGAGGCTATGTAAAAATATTTTTTAGACATGTTGACCTTTGACGAATCATTTAAATATAGCTATAATCGTATGTTATGAGATCAACATATCATCAATTTATTCCAAATCAGCTCAGGTGAGCATTTTGGCCAATATGCTTCTTTATCTATTCTCCTTTTTTTGCACCTTAAAGATTTCAGCTTTAATCCACAGGGAGTCATTTTTCTACGGGGGTCATTTTTCTTCACGTGGGTCTTGCAAATTTTTAGGCTGGTATCACTTTTTCTACGGACAATAGAGTCTTTTTTGTACGTCCAATAATGACCAGGGGTCATTTTTCGCTGTCGAAAAATGACCCCCGGTCATTATTCGATGGAGGTCATTATTCTTCTTACACCGGCAGAATTATCAAGAAATAAATTTCCCCAACTTTCAAACAGTTATCACAGAGAAAAAATTAGAAATGGAAATATTTTTGGATCATCCCTCGTACTAGTATTTATTAGAACTATCTTGAAAAGAGATCAATAACTAAGTTGAAGTTATAATTTGAATCCGTCAGAGCCAGTTTTGAAATTCTAGATGTTGTATATTCTTCACTATATTATATAATGTTTTTCAATTTTAGACATTTTATTGTCTATATCAGTATTTTTAACTTTAGATTTTAGAAAAAAGCACGCTTAAAAAATAAACAGCAGTTAAAGAAATAAAAGCTACAAGTTTGGACTTAAGCGTACTTGACAATCTACACGTAAGTGGATATGTGTTGAAATTCGTCATTTTCAAAAATTGTAATTCTAATTTGTAGTTTACACTTACAAATAACCTTGCCAAACCTCTCTACATGTACATACGACTTACCATGTTATTATGACGACTAACTATGTCATACGTACGACTTAGTATCTCGTAATCGCGACTTAGCTGGTACAACTTAGTACTTTGTTATTACGACTTCGTGTCTTGTTCTTATTAACCACTTACTGTATTTTGTTTATATGACTTAATATTTTGTAACTCGAACAACAAGTCAAAAATATATTTTTTACTGGCAGCAATACGCTTCCGCAATATTCCAAGACTAATTTCAGAAGTAATAAACAACACACAATAAATTTTGCTGGAAAAGATCTTGGAAAAATGCCTTTATCAAAGCAAATGGACTTTTTTAGACACACCTGTGGACTGCAGAGACCTCTATGATAAAGGTGTCATAGTGTCTGATGTTTATATCATTTGTCCATGGAAAAGAGAGGAGACAAACTTACATTGTGTACAAGTCTACTGTGATATGGCTACAGATGGCGGGGGATGGACAGTAAGGATGACTGAGTCAATGATTAATCGTTGTTCAACGTCTTTTTCGAGATTTTGTTCCTTATTTTTCACTCACCAGATGTCGATGAAGGTCTTTAAATTCAACCCTGTACTCAGCACTTCGGCCATTGAAGTGTTATGTTTTGAGAATGCAAACATACAGGTTACAGGTTCAGTGAAGTTTGAACAGAGGATTGTTACCAATACATGTTGTAATGAAATTAATTATTATTTATAAAGCACATTTTACAACAACTCTTTAACTAACATAACTGCCCTAAGTGAAGAAATATTAATATAGAAAGCACAAAGAAATTCACTTTTACATGGATACCCACTTCCCACTAATGTCCAAATAACTGTATCTCACTTCTATTCTCAATGACCGTGTAGTGTAGGACAGCGCCGCGAGAATTCCATCGGCATCGAAAGCAAGTTTTTTGACTTGCCTAGATAGCCGAGCGGTCTAGCGCGCTGTTCCTGCACTGCTAGGAGACAGATTCCGAAGGTCGAGAGTTCAACTCCGGGTTGGGGCGGAAGTGGGTATCCATGTAAAAGTGAATTTCTTTGTGCTTTATATATATATATATATATATATATATATATATATATATATATTATATATATATATATATATATATATATATATATATATATATATATATATATATATATATATATATATATATATATATATATATATATATATATATATATATATATATATATATATATGTGTGTGTATGTATGTATATTTCCAACCCATGTTATACCAGTACAACTTGAGTAGCTATTAAATTCAAAGCCACAATTTTTCTATATAATGGATTTAAATTGAGCATTCTTCATACGTAAGGTCGAACGGAGTAATATATTTTGATGAAGGCTAGTTATGTACAATATGAACTAAATCTTTATGACTAAATCTTTTATCTAATTAAATGACGTGTTACAACGAAATTTGAATTATTCAAATAGTTCGATGATGTTTTATTAATTTCAATAGTTATCTAATTTTTTTTACCTTTTACATTTATAATCTCTCAATTTGAAGATCAATGTTTTACATTATAAAATATCTACGAAGGTTATACAAAGAAGACAGTCCGGTGATGTGAGCTTTGAACGAAATTGGGAAGAATATAAGATGGGCTTTGGAGATGTTTCTACAAGCTACTGGATTGGTAAAAAAATTAAATCAATAATAAATCAGACAGCTACCATAAACAAAAATAGCAATTTATGTTCAAAGAATATAAATACAATTTTGTATGTACAAAAACGTGGACAATATTACTCTTATCATTTGCCAATTTAAGTATCTTTAAACGTTGTACGATTTCAATCTCAATGAAAATTTCGTGTCTTAGAATTGTTGTAATTTAACATAAGCTATCCGGATGCAGAAAACAAAACAAAACAAATATTAAAAAAAAAAAAAAAAAAAAAAAAAAAGAAACCTGGCATCCGGATCTTTAATGCATTTAGTGGCTGATTTTTTATCCCAAAAAGACTCTCAGAGAAAAAAGTAAAAAAAAAGTTGTTTAAATCTAGTTTTATCGGTTGAGCGCAGTAAAAGTGTGCCTTTATTCTATGCGCTTCGTTTTTAACTCATTGAAGTATCTTAAAATGTCAGACATACGAGAAAACGAATGTAACACAAACAGATAGAAAACTAGGGTAAAATGCAGTACAAACTTTGTTGGCAGAGAAGTCTTTCCCAGAAGGATTTGATCTAATTATAGATGCAGAAAAAAATTATTTGGTCTTATTATAGATGAATAAAAATGCCTTTTTTTACAATTGATAAATATAGCACACATTTAAACTTTAAATTTGACGTGGTTGGATGCAAAGAATCGTCAAAGACAGTTTCTTTGAAATTTTGATTACGTTATTCGTACATTTTCACTTATTTTTCATCGTCAATATTATTCATTAAATAATAAAATTCATTGTTTGAAATTAACAACTTCTCGACTAAAATATTTTATTTTACAGGAAATGACATCATACACCAATTAACAAAAGAAAGAAGTAGTTCTCTTTATATGGAGATTACTCTATTTAACGAAACAGTCCTTTATATAAAATATGAATTTTTCTTCATCACCGATGAAGACTGATTATAGACTGAATATTAGTGGAAAAGCAAATGGAACTTTGGGTTTGTAATATATTTCTTCATCTGAAATACAACCACATTTATATGACAATTTTCAATGTGCATGGTTAATTTCATTTTCTTCTTTTCTTTGAACAACTTTTTTTATTTCGAAAGTTTCGGTTTATGTCACTTGAATAGGAAAACATATTTCGTCACCCGCCACAGTCCGATTCGATTGCCATAATCCCAGGCTGCAACGATTTATACTGCTGGACTCTATGTTAACTAAAATCATTGTGGGTTTATTTCACAAAAGAGTTGGAATTATATAAACAAAAAAGTTTCAAAATGGTTTATTAACAATTAGAAAAACCCACTTCAACTAAGAAAAAATGTCTTTTTCCTGTTGTTTATGAAGTGAGGCATTTTCCCACTCATATGACTCTTTACAATCCTAAATTTTTTAAACGTTCAAATTACCTTTTCATTTATTTTTAGGCATATGAATTCCGTAAGAGTGCATCAAAGTAATCATAAATGTTATTAAGACTAAGATGAGAATTACAAGAAATACATGTTTTTTAAAATCAGTACTCTGAACGTTCAGAATACGCCACCATTTTATCATAAAATGTTAGGTGAAGTCACAAAATGCTGAATAAGACACTACTCTATGTTGTCGTTGAAGAATGTATTATCAACGGTATGCAATTTTGATCTTTTTTAGATAAATGTGCATTGGTATATATTGGTAGAAAAATCTACATGTTTCAAATGCAACGTAGAGTAGTGTGTACAAGAAAAAAAGTAGTAGAAAAAAAAACAATACTAGAGTATTCCATATATTAATTTCACCTAACATTTTTGATTTTAATAAACAACGATTATTCAGAGAATATTATTATTCGTTCTAAATAGGCCATTACTGTTAAATTATGTAGTTAGGAATTGAATAAAAGACATTAAAGGCTGTATGACGACATCGTTTTCATTTCCGAACTTCCGTCGTTGAAAATTGAAAAAAAAAATCCAGATTATAATTTGTAACCTCCAAATTTCCAAGTTTCGCTATTTGTAAGAGGTTCAAATGTTAAAAAAAATCCTGTCATAGGTTTGTCTTACATTTTTCTACGTTTTCACATATCCAAGCTGACTTAAAATTAGTGGAATTATGGTTCTCCGGATTGAAATTGTACGGTAATTAATTATTTTGTGTTTGAAGTGTTATTTACTATCAAACCACCATGTCGTTACCCTCACTACCCTGTTTTTCCATCATGATAAATACATCAACATTGAAAACTGCTCATTAATATGATTGGTTTTTTTTAAAGTTATCTATCGAAAAAATTACTAATTATAAGCACACTTTGTAAATAGAGTGACGTGCTTCACCTACTTTTTATGGTGACAACACAGAATAAATGTATGTGTAATTTGCTTTATCAGTGATAATGATTTCTCAGACATGAATCGTGGTTTTCTTACTTTTTCCTGAGTGTATTGAAATAATTATTAAGCAAGCCTAAGAATTAAGAATATAAAATGATTTAACAACTAAACATTATCAATCTTCTTGTATGCATTATAAGAGCTTCTTATGAAAAAGTTATGTATTTTGATACGGTTAACCATCTTACGGCTAGCCGACTAGCAATTCTGTATTCGATTGCCATCCCTACTAAGTAATATTAAAATATTCCCATTTATTACTCGTTATGTCTTATACTGTTCTACTCCAAACAAATACTCTGTTGTATTTTCGTTTGAAATGAAACTTCTTTTGATATGAAGTGTCTCTATCAATGTCAATAGTTTCGATCATTTCACTTCCAGAAGACAGGGTAAGTAATGTTCCACCAGAAGACGTGATCAATGGGGCAAGATTTAGTACTTATGACAGGGATAACGACCAAGCCAACAGGTTTAGTTGTGCTGTTAAACACCAGGGAGGATGGTGGTACAATTATTGCCATGATGTGTACCTTAATGGCCCGTATGGCTCTGCTGAGTGGCCTCAACCTTGGTTTCCACTCTTATCTGATGGATCTAATATAACCAATACAAGAATGATGATCAGGAATGAAAAAAAGTCATAATATAAAGTTTGTCAGCGAGGATTCCCTCAAAAGCACTGTCTATGCATGCGATTTATTCTTAATTGATGTGAATCTTCCAGAATGTTAAAAAGTTCAATTTACCTCTGCTGTTGAGGCATATTTCTTTTCTGTGTTATACATTATTGTTTAAAAGGTTTTGCTTCAGACATTTCGTTGCACAAGTAAGTACTGGTGAGAGGTTATAGTTACGTACTAAGTAAACCATTTTCTGAAAAAAGAATAGAAAACAACTAGACTTCACTTATGATAAATTACGGGGAAACAACAGTCTGTGGTCTATAACAGCATGTTAAATTTTTTTTTAAACCTTCCCAATGGTCATGTCTCTTTTTGATTGTTGGCTTCAACATTTGTAATTGCATTTTCCCCGAAAACGCATTAAAAATGGATTCTATCATTCTTGTTCTATGCATTGTTCTTGTTCTTTGTTATCTCAAATTCTTTTCGTTCTGTATTAGCCCTGTATACATTATTGTGTTTGCTAATTTTTTCTGTATCTAAAACACAGCACGGTCTTAAAATAAATCTGATTCAATTTAGCAAAAGCACGTACAAATAGTAAATGCAGATGTTTTCCTATTATAAATTTTGGAGAAATACCCGGTATTTTCCTTAGAATGTAAAATGTCAAAATTCTCAATCACTTTTTAAAAACTTATTCCACAGAATCTACACGCAATTTTGATTCAAACTAAAAGGAAAATTTGCAATAACGGAAAAAATCCTCTACCGATAATTTTGATCCAAACGAAACGAAAAATTCGCAATAACGGAAAACATCCAATCTCCTCGTGCAAAATTCTTCAAGTCCATTTTTTCTGCGTTTTTATTATTTAAAATCCTTCTCGCCGACGACGGCGACACGTCTCTTTCTCTTTGTTTTTAATGTCGCAATTCAATTAGAAAATAGAATCCGTGACACTAACGTCCATCGAGGAATTTTTCTGTAAATCCTGTTTTTGTAAATTTAGTTAAACCAGGATTTTAAGACCCCTGAAATATGTTATGATCAATCTCCATCTACAATAGATCACAACAATAGCGGTTACATCCTCCACCTTATCCATAAAGACTGACTATCACTCGATTACGTCTACCCCGTTAAATTGTCATAACTAATCTGACTGAAATTTACGTTTTCCATTGAAATATTTATACTGCGGATGCGTATTCCCCATCGGGGCCTCAACTACGAAACTCTGGTGGAAGTTTGGATGCTGCAAAGTTATAATTCGGCGGGGCTATTTTTGATTGATCGTGTCACAAATCATTTAGAGAACTCGACAGGTTCTGTATCGTATATACAAATTTTGGGGTGGAGACGACTCGCGCTACGCACTCGTCCACCCCCAAAATTTGTATCCACGTTGAGACACGATAGCGATGTTTTTCTTTGAAGTTTACTGTTCTGTATTAGCAATACAGAACGGGACTGTGATGGGCGTAGCTAATTTCTGTTCTGTATTAGCCCTGTATACAGTACTGTATTTGCCAACTATTCTGTATCTTAATTACAGCACGGTATAAAAATAAATCTGATTCAATTTAGCAAAAGCATGTACAAATAGTAAATGCTTATGTTTTCCTATTATAAATTTTGGATGAAATACCCGGTATTTTCCTGAGAATGTAAAATATCAAAATTTCTCAATCACTTTTTAAAAACTTATTCCACACAGAATCTACGCGTAATTTTGATCCAAAGTAAAAGAAAAATTCGCGATAACGGAAAACATACTCCGTACGTAATTTCGATCCCAACGAAACGGAAAATTCGCAATAACGAAAAACATCCACTCTCCTCGTGCAAAATCATTCAGGTCCATTTTTTCCGCTTTTTTATTATTTAAAATCCTTCTCGCCGACGACGGCCACTCGTCTCTTTTACTTCGTTTTTAATGTCGCAATTCAATTTGAAATTAAAATTCCGTGACATCAAAGTCCATCGAAGAATTTTCTGGAAATCCTGTTTTTGTAAATCTAGTTAAACCGGGATTTTAATACCTCTGAAATAAATTATGATAGATCTCCATCTACAATAGTTCAGCTTTTATAGAAGCTTTAATTTTTCGATGTTCTGCAAATTATATAATCAGAGGTGTTCAAAGTAACACTGACAGAAGCTCTGGTGCGATTTTGCGAAACTACAGTGAGAAAAGGTAAATTCACGGAAATATGGCTAGGAAGTGACTTGCTCGTGGAAACATGGTAAACAAAAAAAAGTTAATGTAGCGTTTCAGATTCCATCACCCTATATTATCTGTAGAAATGTACTTTCTCATACATTCATACAAACTTTAACTATAGTCCTTTATAAAAATTATTTTTTGCAGTCATGGATTAAATTTCGTTATGAAAAACACACTTGCATTGGGATTAGGATTGTTGTTATTGGTGTCAAAATGGACAAGTATAATTTGCTTCAAACTATTAATACTTTCAAAACAGACATTTTTCTTTTATTTGCAGGAATGATCAACGTCTAATATACGAGGGTTTCCGGTAAAATTGTGGACAAAGCGTTTATTTCGAAAAATAATGGATGCACTTAGAAGAAATTTCAGTAAATATTTACGTGCATCATAAAATGTTGACAAAAATTAAACATAATAATGCTTGAAGATGCACAGGGTAGGGTCCTACGGCGCACGGTAAAAGAACCATGATTTTATCAGGGAACACACAAGTATTGATTCGAAATAAAGAATTTAAATACATAAGATTGTGATAAAAAGTATCCTAATTTGATTCTACAATCTATTTTGTCGAATTTCTAAAAAATTCAATGCATTTGGTTAATTTTTGGCAGTTTCCTGGGAAAATGGTTAACACAACCCACACAAAATGGCGACGTTTGATGACGTAACGGTGCACCGGAGAGCATTTCAGTGTGATTGAAATGCTGTTATGACACCTTAAGAGACTTAAATAAATACAGAAGAAAAAATAAAAAATAATACCAGATCATTAGTGTACAAATGAAATTTGAGTTTTCTTAGTTGCTTAACTTACTATTTAATCTTCAGAAGATCAAATATGTGTGTCAGATTAGTTACAAAACTGTTTATGGGGACTCAAATGTGCGCATCAGTGAAATTCCTAAATTTAAGTGGGACTTATCAAACTTTATTGTTGCATAGATGTAAAACTGTGACGCTGTTTTAGACACTTTGACGTTATCGTTATACTTTACATATGTTTCTCTCATGACAAAGCCTTCCCCTGGGAACTATTAATGTGACCCTTTGGCCATGAAGATTGACCCCCTTTTAGAAAACTTTGAGCTTGCCCATACCTTTTGATTGTTTGATTGGCTTTTATATTTCACAGGTATACTGTAAATGTATTACATTTGACGTGTACGATATTTTGTGGAAATTTTATTTTCAACAAGTTAGTTTAGATTTTTTTTTAGCGCTGTCTGAATTTGTAAGCTATAAAAGTTAATATACAAGACATTTAACGATGGACTTGAATTAGCAGACTCAGCTTTCCACCAAAATTGCTAAAACAGAAACCAGCCTCCTTATAGATATTGTTTCTTTACCCTCTCCCGACTCAGGATTAAAATGGACGGTAGGTAGGTGTGAAATTTTTTGCTTACAAAACTTCAACATCTCTTTTCCGAAATGCATTAAAAATTGTTTTTAATATGGAGGTTATAATGCCTCGGTCGGGAGAAGGCAAACAAATATATATATATATATATATATATATATATATATATATATATATATATATATATATATATATATATATATATATATATATATATATATATATATTAAAAAAGATGACTTTTGCATTTATTATAAAATATTGATATTAAATGATTTTAAGACAGTAGATCTATTTCTTCCTTCCATGGGGATTTTAACAAAAGGTTATTACTTTTCCTTCTGATCTATTGTTTAAATTTTTATAGGTTTACAAAGACAAGTGGACTGTATAAAGAAAGACTGGAAATGTTTGAATCGTAAGTCGTAAACACAGAAAAGTAAAAGGATCCAATGGTATCATAAATTTTTATATCATTATTTCAAGGTTTTTTTAATCTTCCAAAATATCAATATTCTACGGAAGCATATTGCAGCCAGTTGAACATATGTTTTACTATGTCTTACGTATAAGATAAATCGTTCATTATAAAACATGTTTTTAGTCATGATAATGTAATATATATATTAATTTTTTTATAATATATATATATAGTACAGAATACTATGTTTTCATTACGATATAAAATGTTAAATGTAAAAAACTAGATACAAAGTCCTACTTAGTCAGACGTACGACATAATAGAGGGTTTTGGCAAGCTTGTTCGTGTACATGTAAATTACAATCTAGAATTACATGTTTATATTATTTTTATTGTTTAGCAAATGATTTCCCGTAAGGTACTTGCAATTATTTTAAATCCAAAAGTGGTCACCATAGAATTTTCTTTCAAAAATCTGAATTTTAATATGTATATCCTAATTTATATAAATATATGCATATATATGCATATACGAGGGTTGATCCAAAAGTAATGTCACTGTGTCCATATCTTTAATATTTGGCGTCATATTATCAAATATAATATACCAAAAGATGCACAAAAACAAACATATACGTGGACGAGTAGCAAATTTATCGAAGTTGTGACATTACTTTTGGATCATCCCTCGTACTAGTATTTAAGCTTGAAAATAGCTCAATAACTAAGTTGAAGTTATCATTTGAATCCGTCAAAGCCAGTTTTGAAATTCTAGATGTTGTATATTCTTCACTATATTATATAATGTTTTTCAACTGTAGACATTTTATTGTCTATATCAGTATTTGTAACCTTAGGTTTTAGAAAAAAAGCACGCTTAAAAAATTAACAGCAGTTAAAGAAATAAAAGCTACAAGATTGGACTTACGCGTACTTGGCAATCTACACGTAAGTGGATACGTGTTGAAATTCGTCATTTACAAAAATTGTAATTCTAACTTGTAGTTTACACTTACAAGTAACCTTGCCAAACCTCTCTACATCGTACATACGACTTACCATGTCATTATGACGACTAATTATGTCGTACGTACGACTTAGTATCTCGTAATCGCCACTTAGCTGGTACAACTTAGTAACTCTTGTTCTTATTAACCACTCATTGTTTGTTTTTTATAAGACTTAATATTTTGTAACTCGAACGAGAAGTCAAAAATATATTTTTAACTGGCAGCAATACGCTTTCGCAATATCCTAAGACTAATTCCAGATGTAATAAACAACACACAATAAATTCGTTGGAAAAGATCTTGGAAAAATGCCTTTACCAAAGTAACTGGACTTTTTAGCTCACCTGAGCTGAAAGCTCCAGTGAGCTTTTCTGATCACCCGTTGTCCGTTGTCCGTCCGTCCGTCCGTCTGTCCGTCCGTCCGTCCGTCCGTCTGTAAACTTTTCACATTTTCAACTTCTTCTCAAGAACCACTGGGCCAAATTTAACCAAACTTGGTACAAAGCATCCTTGGGTGAAGGGAAAGTTAAATTGTTAAAATCAAGGGCCAAGACCCCTTCCAAGGGGAGATAATCAAGAAAATACAAAAATAGGGTGGGGTCATTAAAAAATCTTCTTCTCAAGAACCACTGGGCCAGAAAAGCTGAAACTTGAATGAAAGCATCCTGGGGTAGTGTAGATATTAAATTGTTAAAATCATGACCCCCGGGGGTAGGGCGGGGCCACAATAGGGAATCCAAGTTTTACATAGAAATATATAGAACAAATCTTTAAAAATCTTCTCAAGAACCACTGGACCAGAAAAACTGAAACTTATGTGGAAGCATTCTTGGGTAGTGTAGATATTAAATTGTTAAAATCATGACCCCTGGGGGTAGGGCGGGGCCACAATAGGGAATCCAAGTTTTACATAGAAATATGTAGAACAAATCTTTAAAAATCTTCTTCTCAAGAACCACTTGGCCAGGAAAGCTGAAACTTATGTGGAAGCATCCTTAAGTAGTGTAGATATTAAATTGTTAAAATCATGACCCCTGGGGGTAGGGCGGGGCCACAATAGGGAATCAAAGTTTTACATAGAAATATATAGGAAAACTTTAAAAATCTTCTTCTCAAGAACAACTTGGCCAGGAAAGCTGAAACTTATGTGGAAGCATCCTTGGGTAGTGTAAATATTAAATTGTAAAAAATCATGACCCCTGGGGGTAGGGCGGGGCCACAATAGGGAATCCAAGTTTTACATAGAAATATGTAGAACAAATCTTTAAAAATCTTCTTCTCAAGAACCACTTGGCCAGGAAAGCTGAAACTTATGTGGAAGCATCCTTAAGGGTAGTGTAGATATTAAATTGTTAATATCATGACCCCTGGGGGTAGGGCATGGCTGCAATAGTGAATCAAAGTTTTACATAGAAATATATAGAACAAATCTTTAAAAATCTTCTTCTCAAGAACAACTTGGCCAGGAAAGCTGAAACTTATGTGGAAGCATCCTTGGGTAGTGTAAATATTAAATTGTAAAAAATCATGACCCCCGGGAAACCGGCAAACTGAACGCACGAGTGCGAGTCCATAAACAACAAATTGGGGATCATAGCGTAAGGAATACGCCGTGCAGTGAGCACTTTGCTACCTGTGGGAAAGGGAAATTTAAATTATTTCCATTTTATAAAATGCACAATGACTGTGAAATATCCAGAGTAGCAAAGGAGGACTACTTCATTAAACTATTTAACCCAAAACTTAACAGAAAATAATTACTTCAGTTTTAACTAAAGTTATTTTCTACTTGTTTTTTGGTTTATTTCAGTGATTGTAACGGTAAGAATTTTAATGCTACCTTTTAACGTTATTATGACGTCACAATGGACAATACTTGACGTCGTGCTTATGAACGTTACTAAGCAATTTTATATTTAACTTTCAACTGTCTGAAGAGCCATTAGGCAGAAAGCGAATGATTTTCGAGAATTGTGATTTCTGACTTTTTATCATTGGATATATTTTACTGTACCAAAACACTGTTTTTTTTCATAAATTATATATATATATATATATATATATATATATATATATATATATATATATATATATATATATATATATATATATATATATATATATATATATATATATTAGGGATGTCAATTTCTAACCGGTTAATCGACTAATCGGTCGGAACGATGGTAATCGATTGCAAATTCTCTAATCGGTTAGTCGAATCAAAAAATGAAAATATGCGTATTTTTAGCAAAATTTCTCAAGTTGTAATTTTTCATTCCAAATCTCGAACTGTTATTAAAGGGTGTCAAAGTTGTCCAATTATAATAATTTGGAGAAAATTACAGTCAACCGTATAATTGACACCAGGGTTTAGGACAGTTTGAGAAGTGCTAATTACTGTTAAAACACCGACCTCTTTCCGACATGAACAAAACCGGCGTTTCTCTAGTCATGCTTGAATGATATTAATTCACTACTGATTACTGTTTAAGTTTGTGTGTAACAACTTTTGATTTGTAACTACCAGTACTAACTACTTTTTGTCATTGAAAATGCCACCCCCAACGACATCGCATGCTTGGAAATATTTTAAGAGAGAGCTAGATTGAAAAACTGTAAAATGTCACATTTTTTCCATGGAATTAACAAACACTGGGGGGGGGGGAGGCATCAAATATGCTTGCGCACCAGAAAGTAAATTATCGTAGTTTATAAACGAGAAAGAAACACCAAGCGTTAATCCTTTGAAATGATGGGCTGAACATGGGACACAATTTCTTAATCTCGCCGGTTTGGCAAAAAAATATTTATCAATTCCAGGAACATCTGTGCCCTCATCCTTGCAAACCACAGCCAGAATGTATGCTCCTCTCCCATCTGGAGAGAGATATATATATGCGGACTCCGGACCGTGGCTTGAGACGATGCTGTGCCCTCGGAAAGAATATTTTCTACATCCGGAGTTATCAACAAACTTTGGAATCGTTTGCATCAGCCTTTGTCGATCAAATAATTTTCTTAAACAAAAATCGGCAACTCATTTCAAATACTAATGACATCGACAACAGTGAAGAGTGTATCACAATTGTAGATTGACTTGAAAAACTGTTAAATATGAACTACGTAAAGCATGTTTTTGGTGATTTCTTTATCCTTTTTCGTCATATAAAAAATAAATTCAAGAATTGTTCTGATTAAATATCAACAGTGTAACACTTTTTAAAAAAGAATTTCTTTCTGTTTCTGAAATAGAGTTTCTAGAAGATAAAAAAACAAATATAATTATCAAATAAATATGTATTTTTGATTTTTGATACGACTAACCGGTTAATCGGTCGGAACGTCTAGCGATTAACCAATTGGCAATACTGTAATCGATTGCCATCCCTAATATATATATATATATATATATATATATATATATATATATATATATATATATATATATATATATATATATATATATATATATATAATAAATATATATATATAAAAAAGCACTAAAAAACCAACAACACTGTATATCCTAAATGTCGGATCTACCAAGTAGATACAAGGTCACGGATGGAAATTTATATAAAGCACTGAAAATGACCAACGACACGAACTTGTCAAATTTTCGGGACGCCCTGTCCCTTCCTCAGGACAAAGAAAAAAGTTAAAAAGTCATAAGAACAAAGGAAAAATAGAAACAAAAAAAACTAGCTCTACTACTAAACTACTAAACACTAGAAATTTACAAACTCAAGTACAAGTTGAATTCGAGATTTTTAAGAACAATAATAAAGAAAGAAATCCGGACCGCTATGAAATGCGTCCGGTCTATCGGGTATACTCGGGTGAAGTGCGATTTACATAATTGAACGAATTAATTATGCTAATTAATTACGACAATCAGTAAATCGTACATTGTTTCATTCTCTCAAAATGGCGTAACTTTACTTAATAAAGAATAATCAAAGAAAAATAAGATGGCAGGGATATTTAAACATATGAATTATGATCCATTATAAATTTTGAAATATTTAAAGACTTATTACCGGGAAGAAATAATTAACAAAGGCGAAAGCAATACATAGTTATGTGGGTTGTTCGAGAGTTGGTGACGCAAATTGACTGTAGAGTTTACACTAAATTGAGAGAATAATCTTGTTTAGTATCATCAGGAATTGGGTCTAGTTTACGTTCATTCTGGTGAAGTCATTCAGTTTGTTAATACCATTAGGGCGGAATGACTTCAATCTGTGCATCCAGAACTTTTCTTTGCTTTTTCTCTGAGCATCTGTCCATCTTGGGTTATGGTCAATCACCACTTGTCATGTCCTCCCATTTGTGACCCTCAAGGTTGAAATGTTCCCCAACGGGTTCATGACTGGTCGAACGGTGGTTATTGACTCTCCTGCGGAGATCTTTACCAATATACTGTTTGGAGCAAACTTTGCAACTGATGAGATAAATGCAGTTGTCAGTATGACAGGACAAATTCCCTAGTATTTTGTAGCTGCGGCCTGTGACAGGGCAATAGCGGTAGGGTCCCTCTGGTAACCACATACCATCCCGTCCTTAAGAACCTTAGCGGTATCCTTCAAAAGAACCTACCAATTCTCCATTCAAACAAACGAATGGCAGAGGTCTTTAAGGAACCCCCATTGGCTGCATACAGACGCCCAAGGAACCTAAAGGACATGGTAGTAAGAACCAGACTGGACAACCCATTACCTAACGGGGGCTTTAAAACTTGCTCTGACAGAAGATGTCTTCTTTGTAAGCACAGTACTGACACAGACAGTTTTAACAGCCCTGTCACAGGCCGCAGCTACAAAATACTAGGGAATTTGTCCTGTCATACTGACAACTGCATTTATCTCATCAGTTGCAAAGTTTGCTCCAAACAGTATATTGGTGAAACAGGAGATCTCCGCAGGAGAGTCAATAACCACCGTTCGACCATTAGGACCAAAAAACTCAATGAACCCGTTGGGGAACATTTCAACCTTGAGGGTCACAAATGGGAGGACATGACAGTAGTGGTGATTGACCATAACCCAAGATGGACAGATGCTCAGAGAAAAAGCAAAGAAAAGTTCTGGATGCACAGATTGAAGTCATTCCGCCCTAATGGTATTAACAAACTGAATGACTTCACCAGAATGAACGTAAACTAGACCCAATTCCTGATGATACTAAACAAGATTATTCTCTCAATTTAGTGTAAACTCTACAGTCAATTTGCGTCACCAACTCTCGAACAACCCACATAACTATGTATTGCTTTCGCCTTTGTTAATTATTTCTTCCCGGTAATAAGTCTTTAAATATTTCAAAATTTATAATGGATCATAATTCATATGTTTAAATATCCCTGCCATCTTATTTTTCTTTGATTATTCTTTATTAAGTAAAGTTACGCCATTTTGAGAGAATGAAACAATGTACGATTTACTGATTGTCGTAATTAATTAGCATAATTAATTCGTTCAATTATGTAAATCGCACTTCACCCGAGTATACCCGATAGACCGGACGCATTTCATAGCGGTCCGGATTTCTTTCTTTATTATTGTTCTTAAAAATCTCGAATTCAACATGTAATTGAGTATGTAAATATCTAGTGTTTAGTAGTTTAGTAGTAGAGCTAGTTTTTTTTGTTTCTATTTTTCCTTTGTTCTTATGACTTTTTAACTTTTTTCTTTGTCCTGAGGAAGGGACAGGGCGTCCCGAAAATTTGACAATTTTTATTGTGCGTGTCGTTGGTCATTTTCAGTGCTTTATATATATATATATATATATATATATATATATATATATATATATATATATATATATATATATATATATATATATATATATATAGTCACAGTGTCCGGCAATGAATATTTAAAAAAAGATAAAAACGACAACACAAGTTGTAAAACGTTAGCGCTTTCATTCAAATTCTTCAGACGTTTTACTTTGAATATTTGACGTTAAAATTTACATTTTAACGTCAAATGTTCAAAGTAAAACGTCTGAAGAATTTGAATGAAAGCGCTAACGTTTTACAACTTTTGTTGTCGAATATATATATATATATATATATATATATATATATATATATATATATATATATATATATATATATATATATATATATATATATATATATATATATATATATATATATATATATATATATATATATATATATTATATATATATATATTTATATATATATATATATATATATATATATATATATATATATATATATATATATATATATATATATATATATATATATATATATATATATATATATATATATATATATATATATATATATATATATATATATTATATATATATATATTATGAATTTATTTCAATAGTTATTTAAATTTTTTATTTTCACGAGTGCGAAGCACGAGTGAAAATATAAAAAAAAATCCTGTCTCACGAGTGAAAAAATTCCATATTCAACTACAAAACATTGAATTTTCTGTTTATTACATTTTTAAACAAAAATCTTTGATTTTTCCTTTGCCTCTGCCTTTTTGTAATACAATGATAGGCTACATGACGTCATAGTTGAGCGGTTAAGACGTCATAGCTAAGTGAGGTGAAAACACTGTAAACATGGATTTAGCAAAATATTTTGGTAATTTTTGACAGTTTTTATTTGCTGTCAGAATGGTTTATTTATTTCCATCTATCTTATTTTATGTCAAGGAAGTTTTTTTTACAACAATCTTCGTTATGGGAAGGGAAATCTCGAGTTTTCCCGCACTTCTGATATTCGTCACACTGTGACAGGATATCATTTTGTTATCCTTTCATACTGTGACAGGATATCATTTTTATTCAATGAATAAATTACAGTAAATCACGGGTAAAAATGTAATAAATATATATATATTATACAATTATGGACTCTTTTGGTGTTGAATATGGTTTGTTATTCACCAGAAAAATATTCATATTGACCGAGGCGAAGCCGAGGTCAATATGGATATTTTTCTGGTGAATAACAAACCATATTCAACACCAAAAAAGTCCATAATTGTTTTATTATATAGTCGGGATTTGTATAGATAAGACATTGAAGGCTTTATGACGATTCCATTTTCATTTGTGATCTTCCATTGTTGAAAAAAAAATCTCCAGGTTCCTGTTTGTAACCTCCGTGTTTTCCTTTCCGAGTTTGGCTATGTGTAAGACGTCCAGATTTTAAAAAATAATCCTGAAAAATGTTTGGATAATCGTTTTCCTGCTCAGATACGTAGCTCGCTGCGGCCGTTGCAACCATTGTTTACAATGTTGTTTGATATTTTGATTGTGACGTCACAATGCCGTTGCACGCGAATTGACCCTCCGGTGAATACGGCCTAAAATCCGGTGAATATGTAGTGTTATGAACTGTTTGCGTTTGTATAGATAATATAGGGACTATAAATAGACTTTATATATATATATATATAAATACATGTATATATATATACATATATATATATATATATATATATATATATATATATATATATATATATATATATATATATATATATATGTATATATATATATATATATATATATATATATATATATATATATATATATATATATATATATATATATATATATATATATATATATATATATTTATAAACTAAGCTGTTCCAAACCATGCTTTACCAGTACAACTTGCGTAGCTATTAAATTTAAAGCAACAATTTTTCTATAAAAATGAATTTAAATTGAGCATTTTTCAAAAGTAACGTCGGACGGAGTAATATATTTTGATGAAGGCTAGTTATGTACAATATGAACTAAATCTTTTATCTAATTAAATGACGTGTTACAACGAAATTTAAATTATTCAAATAGATCGACGATGTTTTATTAATTTCAAGACTTATCTAAATTTCTTATCTTTTACATTTTTAATCTTTCAATTTGAAGATCAATGTTTTTACAATAAAAAATATCTACGAAGGTGATACAAAGAAGACAGTCAGGTGATGTGAGCTTTGAACGAAATTGGGAAGATAATATAAGATGGACTTTGGAGATGTTTCTACAAGCTACTGGATTGGTAAAATAATTAAATCAATAATAAATCAGACACCTACCATGAATAAAAATTGCAATTTATGTTCAAAGAATATAATTACAATTTTGAATGTACAAAAACGCGGACAATATTACTCTTATCATTTGCCAATTTAAGTATCTGTAAACGTTGTACGATTTCAATCTCAATGAAAATTTCTTGTCTTAGAATTGTTGTAATTTACTCTATTCGTACACTTTCACTTATTTTTCATCGTCAATAGTATTTATTATATAATAAAATTCAATGTTTGAAATTAACAACTTCTCGATTAAAACATATGATTTTACAGGAAATGACATCATACACCAATTAAAAAAGAAAGAAGTAGTTCTCTTTACATGGAAATTACTCTATTCAACGAAACAGTCCTTTATATAAAATATGATTTTTTCTTCATCACCGATGAAAAGTCTGACTATAGACTGAATATTAGTGGAAAAGCAAATGGAACTTTGGGTTTGTAATATATTTCTTCATCTGAAATACAACCACATTTTAATGACAATTTCCAATGTGCATGCTTAATTTCATTTTCTTCGAACAACTTTTTTTTATTTCAAAAGTTTTGGTTTATGTAAAAAGGAAAACATATTTTGTCACCCACCACAGTACGATTCGATTGCCATAATCTCAGGCTGCAACGATTTATACTACTTGACTCTATGTAAACAAACTGAAGATCATTGTGGGTTTATTTCATAAAAGAGTTGGAATTATATAAACGAAAAAAAGTTTCAAAATGGTTTATTGTCAATTAAAAAAGGCACTTCAACTCAGAAAAAATGTCTTTTCCTGTTGTTTATAAAGTGAGGCATTTTCCCACTTATATGATTTTTTTACATTCTTAAATTTTTTAAACGTTCAAATTACCTTTTCATTTATTTTTAGGCATATGAATGTTCGTATGAAAGCATCAAAGTAATCATACATGTTATTAAGACTAACATGAGAATTACAAGAAATACATGTTTTTTACAATCAGTACTCTGAACGTTCAGATTACGGCACCATTTTATCATAAAATGTTAGATGAAGTCACAAAATGCTTCATGGTATATTGTTTTTCTGAATAAGACACTACTCTATGTTTTCGTTGAAAAATGTATTATCAACGGTATGCAAATGTGCATGGTTATTTATTGGTAGAAAAATCTACATTTTTCAAATACAACCTGGAGTAGTGTGCTTTTCAGAAAAAAACAATATTCCATATATTGACTTCACCTAACATTTCTGCTTTTAATAAACAACGATTATACAGAGAACATGGCATTATGAATAGCAATTGCTCTGTTGGCATATTTTCCATGATATGCCAGAAGAGCAATTGCTATTCATAACATGTTCACGGTATATTGTTGCTTATTCTCATATACAATTATAGAAAATGATGTACATGTAGTCATCCAGCCCTCAATGCCTTATTTATTCAAATCATTATGTATCATTATGTAATTATACATATGTAATTTGACAATTGTAAACTCTTTTAGTGTTGAATGTAGTTTGTTATTCACCAGAAAAAATATCAATATTAACCGAGGCGATTCTCGTGAATAACAAACCATATTCAACACTAAAGAGTCCATTACTGTTAAATTATGTAGTAAGGAATTGAATAAAAGACATTGAAGGCTGTATGACAACATCATTTTCATTTCCGAACTTCCGTCGTTGAAAATTGAAAAAAAAAATCCAGATTACAATTTGTAACCTCCAAGTTTTGCAAGTTTCGCTATGTGTAAATGGTTCAAATGTTTAAAAAAACATGTGATAGGTTTGTTTTACATTTTTCTACGTTTTTACATATCCAAGCTGACTTAAAATTGGATGTTATCATGGTTCCCCTGATTGGGATTGTACGGTAATTAATCATTTTGTGTTTGAAGTGTTATTTACTATTAAACCACACTGTCGTTACCCTCACTACCCTGTTTTTCCATCATGATAAATACATCAACATTGAAAACTGCTAATTAATATGATTGTTTTTTTTTTAAGTTATCTATCGAAAAATTACTTATTATAAGCACACTTTGTAAATAAAGTGACTTGTTTCACCTAGTCTTTATGGTGACAACACAGAATAAATGTATGTGTAATTTGCTTTATCAGGGATAATGATTTCTCAGACATGAATCGTGGTTTTCTTACTTTTTCCTGAGTGTATTGAAACTGAAATAATATATTAAGCTTGCGTTTGTTTTTCTTAAGCAAGCTTAAGAATCAAGAATATAAAATGATTTAACAACTAAACATTATCAATCTTCTTGTATGCATTATTAGAGCTTCTTAAGGAAAAAGAAATATTATGTATTTAATACGTTAACCATCTTACGGCTAGCCGACTAGCAATTCTGTATTCGATTGCCATCCCTTCTAAGTAATATTAAAATATCCCCATTTATTAATCGTTATGTCTCATATTGTTTTACTTTAAACAAATAATCTGTTGTATTTTCTTTTGAAATGAAACTTCTTTTGTTATGTAGTGTCGCTATCAATGTCAATATTGATAGTATTGATCATTTCACTTCCAGAAGACAGGGTAAGGAATGTTCCACCAAGAGACGTGATCAATGGGGCAAGATTTAGTACTTATGATAGGAATAACGACAAAGCCAAGACATATAGCTGTGCTGGTGACCACCAGGGAGGATGGTGGTACAATTTTTGCCATGATGTGTACCTTAATGGTCCGTATGGCTCTGCTGAGTGGCCTCAACCTTGGTTTCCACTCTTATCTGATGGATCTAACATAACCAATACAAAAATGATGATCAGGAATGAAAAAAAAGTCATAATATAAAGTTTGTCAGCAAGGATTCCCTCAATAGAACTGTCTATGCATGCCATTTATCGTCTTAATTGACGTGAATCTTCCAGAATGTTAAAAAGTAAATTTACATCTGTTTTTGAGGCATATTTCTTTTCTGTGTTATGTATTATTGTTTAAAATGTTTTGCTTACATTTCGTTGCACAAATAAGTACTGGTGAGAGGTCATAGCTACGTAAGTAAACCATTTTCTGAAAAAAAGAATAGAAAACAACTAGACTTCAATTATTATAAATTATGGGGAAACAACAGTCTGTGGCCTATCAGAGCATGTTTGATTTTTTTTATACCCTTCCCAATGGTCATGGCACTTTTTGATTGTTGGCTTCAGCATTTGTAACTGCATTTTCCCCGAAAATGCATTTAGCTAAAAATTGATTCTATCATTCTTGTTCTGTGCATTGTTCTCTCATTTATTATTTCAATTTTTTTTCATTCACCTTGATAAGTTTGGACACTGTCTTCAATAAATGTCTAGTATACTTCTCAACAATTATATGTAAAAATGGACAAGCCTAATAGATCTTCTTTGATATTGACTTCTTGTATTTACTTTCTTCAAACAATAAACATGGGTAAAAGAGAATTATACTGTAGGTAAAATATGAAATATATTAAGATACTATTGGGATTGACCATGAAGTTGGTTAATACTTAAATTTATTTGCGTCTACAAATTCATTTATTATCTATCAGCCCTAGTAATATTTTTGGAAGCTTTTATTTTTCGATGTTCTGCAAATTATAAAATCAGAGGAGTTCAAAGTAACACTGGCAAACGCTCTAGTGCGATTTTGCGAAATTACAGTGAGAAAAGATAAATTATTCACGAAAATATGGTTAGGAAGTGACTTGATCGTGGAAACATGGTAAACAAAAAAAGTTAATTTTGCATTTCAGAATTTTATCACCCTATAATATCTTTAGGAATGTACTTCAATTTCTCATAAATTCATACAAACTTAACTATTGTTCTTTATTAAATTATTTCATGCAGTCATGGATTAAATTTCGTTATGGAAAAAACACACTTGCATTGGAATTGGGATTTTTTTTATTGGCGTCAAAATGGACATGTAAAATTTGCATCAAAATATTAATTCTTTCAAAATAGGCATTTCTCTTAAATTTGCAGGAATGATCAACATCTAATATGCGAGGGTTGTCCGGTAAAATCGAAAACAAAGCGTTTATCTCGAAAAATAATGGACGCACTTAGAAGAAATTTTCAGTAAATATTTAATTGTATCATAAGTTTTTTGATAAAATGTTGACAAAAATAAAAATTTAATAATGCTTGAAGCGCACAGTGTAGGGTCCTACGGCGCATTGAAGAAAAACCAAGGTTTTATCAGGGAATACACAAGTATTGATTCGAAAAAAAAAACCAGAATTTAAATACTAGTACATAAGATTGGGGTTAAAAAGTATTCTTATTTGATTCCACAATCTATTTGTCGACTTTCTAAAAAATTCAATGCATTTGGTTAATTTTGGCAGTTTCCTGGGAAAATGGTTAACACAACACACCAAAAAATGGCGACGTTTGATGAAGTAATGGTGCACCGGAGAGCAGTTCAGTGTGATTTAATGATATAATGAACCCTTAAGATACTTAGATAATTACAGAAGAAAAAAATAAAATATAATACCAGTTCATTAGTGTACAAATGAAAAGTCTTTTTGATCGAGTCCCCGGGTAGTACAAAACATAGGACAATCTGCTATTTGTAAGAGGAAAAGACGCTGTCACTGTCGACCGTTGATATAAGATTGTCTATTAGTTGAATGATGGTGAGAATATGTCCGTAACTTAGTATTTAATCTTCAGAAGATCACATATGTGTGCCAGATTAGTTACAAAACTGTTTATGGGGACACAAATGTGTGCATCAGTGAAATTCCTAAATTTAAGTGGGACTTATCCAACTTAATTTTAGCATAGATGTAAAACGTGACGCTGTTTTAGAAACTTTGACGTTATCGTCCATGCGCCGTAAGGCGATACAATTCATCACATAAAATCTCATAATTTGTTTATTTATCCATATATCTATTTGAAATTTTTATATTAATAAAATGAGTACTAAAGAGTACTTGAGATCTTACAACCCGCTGATGTTTAATTTTCGCACTAGACAACTTAAGTTCTTGACTTCAAAATTATCATTTGGGAGCTTATAGGATAAAATAAATTCTATGTCTTTTCTGCAGATTATGTTTCAGAAAGGATGGGCTTTTTATTTTATTTATATAATATTTATTATTTTTTCTTTTTTTACATTTTTTCCTATCCTTAAAAAGACCCCTATTTGTATTTCAAATATACCTTGATATTTGGCATTTGGCATTGCAGATTGATTGATTTTTAAAAATTTACCAAAATTAAACCTTGAGCATAAGTCTATGTTTTCCCCGGGCTCTCCATGAGTATAAATATTTTTGAACCTTTGACCTTAGAGTATGACCATGCAACTTTTATATTTAAACGTTGAACAACTTTAACCTGTGCCATAATTCTAAATAGTTTGTGGTAGAAATTTTATACTTTACATATGTTTGTCTTATGACAAAGCCTTCCCCTGGGCACAATTAATGTGACCCTTTGGCCGTGAAGATTGACCCCCTTTTAGAAAACTTTGAGCTTGCCCATATGTAACCGGTTCTTGTTGAAATTAAGATTAACAAGTCGGTACGGGGTTGGATTCGTTTATTCCATGGAGATAGATGAATTAAAGATGATATAAATAAGTTGAAAATCAATGGAAATCAAAGGAAAATAAATGGAAATCAATGGAAATCAACCCTAAAATAACAATAACAACGTATAAACACATAGACAACATAAAGACAAGCACATTCACTTTACAACACAAAACGATTTCAATTTAAACACATAAAACATTCATTTAGGCCATTACTTTACATTTGTACTAAACACATTCAAAGGGCAATAACTCTTTGAAATTCAAATTTACTAAAGATTATATTTCTTTTACATTTATCAATTATCTATTTACAATACTTGAAGAATATGAATTTGAACATACCAGTGTATGGAACTGAGTGATCACTTGATGAGGATTTAGAATCAATTAATTACATGATGACAGACCTAATGAATTAACAAATAATAAAATCATAATAATTCAAACTCAGATCTCAATTCTAAAGATCTACATGAATTAGATTAAAATATAACTTGCTCATATAACTTTCAATATATCAATCTTTACTTTTATAACTTTAAAACTTTCACTCTATCACATTCATACTTGTTTAGCAAGTTTAAGTTTAAAATACTTAATTCATTCACTATCTTTTAATTGAAGTTTATGATCATTTATTCAGTTTAAGAAAAGGTTTACTTACAGTTTATGGGTGTTTAATTTACTCCAAAATTTAATATCAGGTTTTTAATATAGACACACAGATCTCTGACAACACCCTACTCAGAATGTAGCTATGAATAGATTGAAACAAAGGTTTTCCCGCCTGAATGGACAACTCAGACCAAACAATAACAACTGACCAATGGAAAGGATGAATATAGACTACACCCTTATTTATAAATAGACTCTTCTATAAAACTTACCTTAACCCATAGTCTTTGGGTTAAACCATTATTTAAATAGGGATGTTTATAATTTTAAACAAAATATTAGTAATGCGCAGCGCTATGTAAATGCATGAATGAATGAATGAATGAAATTCCTGAAATAAAATAAATATAGCATTAATTAAAATAAAATAAAACTAAGTACAACTACCACAAACTCCCCCCAGCTGAGAAATGACGTCCCTGTCATTTACTACAGCAAAGCATAAAATGTAGTTGTATAAATTAATCCTTATTAACAAAACTGATGATGCTCTTCAATAACAGTGTTCTCTCCTCTGGAACATCTGTCATAAAATACATCTGTCTGAGCATATCTAATTCTCTGTGTTTGGTGTCGCTACTGATCTGGTAAACTTTATAGTCATCAAGATGTTTTGGTGGTTTGCGCTGCCTTGCAGATCTTCTTACTGTCACTTGTTCTTCTTCTCCTGACCCTAAGCCACCACCCTCCTCTGTCTGGGGTGCAGGGATTTCCCGGGTTTCCCTCACTGGCTCTGGTCTGGCTTCTTCTCCTCTATCATCTGTTCTCTCCTCAGCTCTCTCTTCACTAATACTGTGTTGAGTATTGTCTAGAGCATGACTTCTCTTTGGTGGTACCGGTACCTGCAAAAAGTATTCATCATCTGAATCACTAAGATCTGCATTCTCTTCTACCTCTGCAACAGTTTCTTTGTGGTTTTCTGTCTTCTCTTGTGTTTGTTGTGCTTTCTTTAGTCTCGGTTTAGGCTTTGGCTTTTCTGGAATAATCTGCTGTTGGTCTGGATCAATGCATCCTATCGGCAACAGAAGATTTCGATGTAATGTTCTTGTTCTTCCAAGGCCATCTTCTCTTTGTACTCTATATACTGGAACCTCAGGGTTTGGCTGTTTGATGATTATGTATGCCTCTTCCTCCCATCTATCTGCAATCTTATGTTTACCGTCGAAGGCTACAATTTTCACCAAGACTCGATCACCTGTCTGTAAATTAGCACCTCTTACCTTCTGATCATAATACTTACCTTGTTTTTCTCTTGCTTTTTCTGCTGCTCTTAATGCTAATTCATATGCTGACTTCATCCTTGTTCTTAGATCTTCTACATATTTTGTCATGGTTTTCTTCTCTGGGTTGTTGATTCCAAAGGTAATATCTATGGGTAGCCTCGGTTCTCTTCCAAACATCAGCAAGTACGGTGATTGCCCTGTACTTTCATGTCTTGTGGTGTTGTAGGCATGTACTAGTGATGGAATATGAGCTTTCCAATTAGACTTCTGATTTGGGTTGAGTGTTCCAAGCATGTTCATAAGGGTTCTATTGTACCTCTCACACATTCCATTGCCCATGGGATGACAGGGGGTTGTTCTGGACTTCTTCATCCCTGTTATATTGCAAAGTTCTTTAATGATATTACCATCAAAATTGGCTCCTTGGTCACTATGTATTCTAGTAGGAAAGCCGTATTTTGTCATAAAGTTGGTGTAAAGGGCCTCAGCAGTTGTTTTTGCTGTCTGGTTCTTTGTAGGGATGGCCTGGGCAAATCTCGTGAAATGGTCCGTTATTATCAGGATATGATGGTAACCTCCTTTTGATGGCTCTAAGGTCAAGAAGTCCATGCATACTAATTCGAGTGGGTAGGATGTCCTAATTGGCATTAGTGGTGCACGTTGATTGGTTGGTACTTTTCTTCTTAAACATCGTGGACAGCCTTTCACCCAGTTGTCAATGTCGTTGTTCATACCATTCCAATAGAAACGATCCTTTACCAAAGAAATCAATCGGTCTCGTCCTGGGTGTCCAAAGTCATTATGCAGCATTTTCAAAATGACTGGTACTGTGTCTTTAGGAATCACCAACTGTGTCTTCTCTTTGTCATCTATCTTTGTTTTCCTATATAGAATACCATCAATCAGGTGAAGGGAATGGAAGTTCCTAATCAAGGCTAGGGAATGGTGGGATGGTGGTAGATCTTCCATTCTCGGTTTCTTCCCTGACTTTACATGATGGATCCAATTTCTGAGAACCGCATCTTCTTTCTGTGCTTGTACCCAATCAACCTGTTTAAACTGACCTGGAATTTGTGTGTTTAGCTGGTTCACAATTTCTGAATCAAAAGACAATTTTTCTACATTTGGAATATCTAATTGAATAGAATTACAAACAGCCTTGAAACAATCATCTGAAATATAACAAGATTCACTTGTCTGTCCTGTTAGTCTAGAGAGTCCGTCAGCGTCAGAGTTTTTCTTACCTGGCCGATACTGAATTTCTAGGTCAAAATTGGCAAGAGCTGCCAACCACCTATGTCCTGTCGAATCTAATTTAGCCGTTGTGAGGACATAGGTGAGTGGGTTATTGTCCGTCAGTACCCTAGTCTTACTTCCTAGCAGATAATCTTTAAATTTGTCACACACTGCCCACTTCAGTGCTAGGTATTCTAATTTATGGGCAGGGTAATTCTTCTCTGCTTTTGTCAGTCCTCGGCTGGCGTAGCTGATAACTCTTTTCTGTCCGCTCTGATCTTGATAGAGGACCGCCCCCAGTCCTTGGTGGCTTGCATCTGTGTGCAGTTCGAATGGTATACTATAGTCTGCATAACCTAATACTGGGGGTGATATCAAAGCTTCTTTCAGATGTTGAAATGCATGTTGTTCCTCTGTGCCCCATCTCCACTTCTTTGCTGCACTCTTTTTAGCTGCTTTCTTGCCTTCTGTTGGAATCGGCATTAATTGGCACAATGGTTTGGCGATCTTGCTAAAATTCTTGATAAATTTGCGGTAATATCCCACGAATCCCAGGAACTTCCTAACCTCTTCTGGTGTTGTTGGGGTAGGCCAGTTGATGACTTTACTGGTTTTGTCTGGGTCCGTCTCGATGCCTTTGTTGGAAACTATATGTCCTACGTATTTAACTCTTTGTTGGAAAAATGTGCACTTCTTTTGGGATAATTTAAGTCCAGCATCTCTCAGCTTATCAAACACTTGTTGAAGTCGTTGTAGATGTTCTTCGAAGGTCTTAGAAAAGATGATAATGTCGTCTAAAAATATAAAACAGATGCTAAGATGTAGCTCACCAAGGCAGTCTTCCATTAGGCGTTGGTATGTGGCCGGGCTGTTGGATAAGCCAAAGGGCATGCGGTTGTACTCGTAGAATCCTAATGGGCCTACGGTAAATGCAGTCCTTTCCTTCTGACTTTCCTCTATCTCGATCTGATGGTATCCTGATTTGGCATCTAAAACGGTAAAATACGAATTCCCTGATAAGCTGTCTAAGATGTCTTCAATCCGGGGTAAGGCATACGCATCTTAATTCGTCTTGTTGTTCAACTGGCGATAGTCCACGCACATTCTTAATTCTCCATTCTTCTTCCTTACTAAAACAACATTGCTGGAGAAGGGTGATTTGGATCTTCTTATCACTCCTGCTTCTAACAGCTGTTGTAGATGGTCTCTTACTTCTTTGTACATTGATGGTGGTATCCTTCTGTGTCTCTGTTTGAATGGCGTTGGATCTGTTAACTCAATTCTGTGTTTGACTGTTGTTACATGTCCGATATCTGTGTCTCCCTTTGAGAACATATCCTTGTTTCTCAGTATCATCTCTTGAGCTGCTAAGTACTCCTCTTGGCTTAAGTTATCTCTGGATATATTAAATGAGTCCTGTCCTGTGATTGTCATAGAATTGGTTGCAGTAGATTCCTCAGGCATTTCCTCCATTGTGACTGGCTGAATCTCTGCAATAAGACCTCTGGGTGGAACCTTCACTGTTCTAGTTGTAACATTACTAACTGTTACTATCACTGGTTCCTGTACTTGGTAGTTGTAATCTATAAGGTTCAGGATAATGTCTAAATCCTTCGGAATAGATGATTTGACTGTTGGTTGTATGAGAGCTATCGTCTGTTGATAAGGGATCATTCTGTCCACAAAACCTTGGATTTGTACTTCTCCATTCGGTGGAATGATGATAGGTTCTCTCTCTGCTGACTTGATCAATCCTAATCTATAATTGTTCTTTGCTAATTCCCGTTGACGCAATGATAAACATCGAAATGTCAAATACCACGGTGTATGTAGATTAGCCTTTTGTAAGAATCTATCTCCATAATTGTCCTTGGTATCTTCCATCATGACTCTCAATACATTGGTTCCTAAAAGTATGGGAACAGTCCTGTGGTAGTTTGTATCATCAACAACTAGGAATAAGCATCTGTGTTCTTTACTATCTCCTAGGCCTTTGGATGAAATCTCTAACTCCACAGATCCTTTATAAGGCAAACTACTACCATCAGCACACTGTAGTAGGAATGCTTCTCTAATATCATGTATTTCGATGTCTTTCAAATATTGTTGATAAAATGACTGACAAATAGTTGATACTGTAGATCCTGTATCCAATAAAGCATTTGTTGTCAATCCATTAATATTCACTTCAACTTCTGTTGGTTCTCCTATAATCCCTGTTGATTGACGCTGTATTTGATTTCGACCTAACGTCCGCGTCTCGATGCAGGCCGAGATGGGTTTAAACCTCTCTTGTGATCTAGAAGAACTCTACAACCATACTGCACGTGACCTACTTGTCCACATCTATAACAGACAACTTCAGCATCATCTCTACTTCCGTATGAATTATATCCTTGATTTTGTCTGTAATCTCTAAATTGTTGTTGACCTCTTCCTTGACCCCAAAAACCTCTTCCTTGACCTCGAAATCCTCTTCCTTGACCCTGAAATTTTTCATTCATAAACGGTTTCTGTGGTCTTTCTGTTTGGTACTTTTGACGAACTTCATTGATATCTTCCTTCATCTGGGACATTTTAGTATCCATCTTCTGTATCATAGCTTTCAGTTCATCCATCTGTGGGTTACTGACTATAGTCTGGATTGTTGCTTTTTTCATGTCCTTTTTTCTCAGTTTGTCTTGTTCCACTTTCCTTATTGCTCGTCTCAATTCATCAAAATTTGTTGACTCCTTGAAGATATGACCAGTAATGTCCTTCAAGTTTTCAGATAAACCATTCCAGAACATGTTACGTAGCATCTGATCTGTGTTCGTTGGAATGATTTCTTCATTCTGGATGACTTTATTAAGGAGATCCTCTAGTCGACAGCTCCACTCTGACACATCCTCTGTATCTCTCTGAGTTGCACTGTAGAATTGAGAAAGCAAATTTTCATTGTCATCTACTGTACCATAAACACTCTCAAATCGGTGCATAATCTCCTCTAATGATGCATCAGGCCCAAGTCTCATAAGAACTCTGGCTGCATTTCCCTGCAATGATCTCCTCATGCTTTCCAAAAGTATGGCTGGTTTCACATCACTTTTCCTTAAACACTCCACTTCATACCGCCATAAGTCATATGAGGTGTCACCTTTCTTATCTCCAGAGAAAACAGGGAGTTTTGGATGATAAGATGAAATAGTTGTCGCAATTTCTGGTGAACTGTTGCTTGCACCTGAAGTTATGTCCCCTTGAGATAACTTTGGTGTTGTCCAATGTGCAAAACTTGTCATCCAAGCTTTTAGTTCCTTGGCGGTCTTTGCCTTTGGTTTCACTCCTAATTCCTTGAAAGCTTTTGCTAATTCTTGAAGTTCTGTTTCCGACATTTCTTTCGTTGTTTCCTGATCCTCCTTCATAATGATGGTTAAGTTGCGAAATTATCTCTAATTTCTTAATTACTTTACTTGCACTAATATGTACTAAGTTAACTATCTATAATACACTAGTATTACACTACTATCTATTGCTAGCTAAACCTGTAAACTACTCTTAACCGTACCTAAGTTAATTGAACTACATCATAAATGTTTTAAGTAATTCCTGAAATGAAGAAGTAATGAGAAGCTGAAAAAAAATAATTAAATTCTAAATTCTCTGAAACAAAATTTTATGATTATCAGAAATTCAGATAACTACATGTAGTATATCAATAACTAATCAATTCAATGTGTTGTCTAAGTAAACCAAATTGTATCAAATAAATAAACTAAATGCCTTAAATAAGCTTGAACTTAAATAAATAGTCTAACTTATACTCTATGAATTTACTGTAAGTTCAACTAATCAATGTCTAATACTAAGAACTACTCTTAGTCTAAATCTAAATTTACTTAACTAAGTCTAATTATATCTTTCTTATGAAAAAAACATAAATAAATAAAATGTCGCGTTATACACGAAAAGAAACCGAAGCCCTGGGTTAAAGAAAAGAAACCGACACGGTGACCTATTGGTCAATGAACCTGAAAATAATGAAAATAAATTTGTATCCCCAAATAAATCAATGCATGATTTCACACTGTTTTGTCAACAAGTGAAGGGATATACTAATGCAATAGGGAATGTAATGACAACAGACAATATGCCTCAGAAGAGCTCACTTGAAAAATTCAATCTTCAAACAGTGAAATGTTTCTATACACCTGTACTGTAGTCAGTTTACAGCTAAGCTACATGTAATTCAGCAACTTACTGACATCAGCATGCCTGAACAAGACTGAAAAATCAAATTGATGATGATGAAATGAATGATATGTTATCGCTGCAAGCAAAGCGCAGTGTAAGTAAACACAAATAGCTAAATGGGATACTGAATTTGATTGACCTACATTTTACTTCTAGGCTGAAATGAAGAATTTATTTATATAATGATGTAATCAACTTCAAACCAGATGCAAGATGGTCAGACTGCTTCCAAGAAATGAATAAACAAACCAAATACAAGACAGGAACTCTTATTTATGAATACCAGCTGAAAATTCACCAACAAATTCTTTTGCTAAAACGTGGTTTTTGTTTACCGGATGTTGTTATCTGAATGTCAAGGACAAAGGAATTGGTTTAGTTTAATTTAGAAAATACCTTCCGGATATTTCCGGATGTGCTTTCAAAGCGTTATTTAGAAAACTTTTAAGTTTTAAGCACTCTCAAATGTCTTTCTCACTGACTCTGAATATATTTAAACACTGAAATGACGCAAAAATATAAATTCACAAAAGATAAACTAATCAAAATGAGATGACCTACTGTACAAAATGGAACAGCTGATACCGATCACGTGATCAAGAAAATGAGGCCAAATCTAAATATAGTGTTTACATTCACAGAACATGAGAAATAAACATTAAAACTGTCTTACCGGACCATGCATGGTAGTGAATTATCCAAATACACAAACACAACACAATTTCACACATATAATGTCACAAGCACAACACAAACACAAATATTCACAAGTATACGGGTCTTGCGCAATTCCTAGGATGAACTTCCTGTGACGTCACAAGGCGCCGAATACGAAGTGTAAAGATGGAATAGCCAAGTCAGTGCACTTCTGGAGCGCGCGGGCAGAACCACCAGGTTTAATTATCTCCAATTTCCGTTGGGCGCCATTTTTGTAACCGGTTCTTGTTGAAATTAAGATTAACAAGTCGGTACGGGGTTGGATTCGTTTATTCCATGGAGATAGATGAATTAAAGATGATATAAATAAGTTGAAAATCAATGGAAATCAAAGGAAAATAAATGGAAATCAATGGAAATCAACCCTAAAATAACAATAACAACGTATAAACACATAGACAACATAAAGACAAGCACATTCACTTTACAACACAAAACGATTTCAATTTAAACACATAAAACATTCATTTAGGCCATTACTTTACATTTGTACTAAACACATTCAAAGGGCAATAACTCTTTGAAATTCAAATTTACTAAAGATTATATTTCTTTTACATTTATCAATTATCTATTTACAATACTTGAAGAATATGAATTTGAACATACCAGTGTATGGAACTGAGTGATCACTTGATGAGGATTTAGAATCAATTAATTACATGATGACAGACCTAATGAATTAACAAATAATAAAATCATAATAATTCAAACTCAGATCTCAATTCTAAAGATCTACATGAATTAGATTAAAATATAACTTGCTCATATAACTTTCAATATATCAATCTTTCCTTTTATAACTTTAAAACTTTCACTCTATCACATTCATACTTGTTTAGCAAGTTTAAGTTTAAAATACTTAATTCATTCACTATCTTTTAATTGAAGTTTATGATCATTTATTCAGTTTAAGAAAAGGTTTACTTACAGTTTATGGGTGTTTAATTTACTCCAAAATTTAATATCAGGTTTTTAATATAGACACACAGATCTCTGACAACACCCTACTCAGAATGTAGCTATGAATAGATTGAAACAAAGGTTTTCCCGCCTGAATGGACAACTCAGACCACACAATAACAACTGACCAATGGAAAGGATGAATATAGACTACACCCTTATTTATAAATAGACTCTTCTATAAAACTTACCTTAACCCATAGTCTTTGGGTTAAACCATTATTTAAATAGGGATGTTTATAATTTTAAACAAAATATTAGTAATGCGCAGCGCTATGTAAATGCATGAATGAATGAATGAATGAAATTCCTGAAATAAAATAAATATAGCATTAATTAAAATAAAATAAAACTAAGTACAACTACCACACATACCTTTTCATTGTTTGATGGCCTCTTATATTTCACAGGCATACTGCAAATTTATTACATTTGACGTGTACGATATTTTTTGGAAATTTTACTGAATTTTTTAGCTATAAAAGCTAATATACAAGACATTTTGCGATGGACTTGAATTAGCAGATTCAGCTTTCCGCCAAAATCGCTAAATAGAATACATCGCTAAATGTAATACGTTTACAGTATTCAATGAGATCTTATTATTTTCCATAATTTCAAATGTGACCATACTGAGTTCATGTCGAGTTTAAACTAATGGCAAATCAATCCCAGCAAAAAAAATGGAGGCTGAAAAAATTACAAGTCCCAATTTTCCACTATATACTCTTAAAGGGGCATAGACACAGTTTCAGCAAAAATAATTTCTAATTTTCAATGTTTACAAATACTCAACTAAGGGTTTTCTTATAAACATTGAAAAAAATGAATTTTACTTTTCAAGATACAAGACAAATTTACAGCTCTAAGCCTTTGTTGTGTAAACAAGGCCTCTGCCATGTTTTTGTTTACACAGGGTAAATATACAAATATATGTTTGCTCAAAGCAGAATTTTCAACAGAGAAGTTAACTATAAATACGATTAGACAGTTTCTAGTGATTTACTGAATTTCGTTTTGGTGAAAATATATTTCATATATGTACATGTAAGGAAAAACGAGAGACGAGATTTGTTTACATCATGAAGTATTTTAAGTTATGTATCTAATTCGTAAATCAACAAATGATGTTCATAGGATGCCAGTGATGAAAAGATAATTTAGAAAGAAAAATTCTCGTGAACTTTGAAAACTGATAAAATGAAAAATTAAGGAATATATTATAAATACAGAGTATATAGATCAATGGTGAATTGGTTTATCAAAAATATTATTGACACTAAAATGTTTTGAAAAATTTTATCTTTGGAAAGTGAACTGGGAATATGTTGGATTCTCAGATGTATAAATAACGCAAGTGAGTTAAGGCTACGTATGCGGCTACTATGCAAAATAATTAATTAAAACCAATAATTGTGAAACATACTGCAAAGAAAATGTTAAGACTTGTTTCCTAATACATTCTTGGTACCCACGATGTGCGATGGCCAGTATTATGTCGTCATATTTTGACGTCATCAGCCTTTACATGTACTACACAAGTTTATAAGAAACATCAACAAAATTGCTTCGGCGCATGGGCATACGTTACTTTGTTTTACAGAAACAAGTTACAAAGAAAAGCAGAATATTCCAAAGATTTAACATGCATTCTCTGTAAGCACCAAAAAATCTTGGAAACCACATATCTCCGATTTTGATGAAATTTGCACCACAGGTGCACCTTGGTACAAAACCAGCAAATATGGTGTTAGAAGTTTCTCACGTGGACCCGGTTGCCATGGAGACGGATCCATTGAATTTGGCCATTTTCGGCCATTTTTGACCAAACAAAAACATGAAAATTGAGGAAATATGAATGCATTTTTATCTTTAAGTAGTGAACTCAAATATAAATCTTTGTATCATAAGAAAACATCAACTGTTAAAGAATACAGGGCATATAACCAGTTATTCCAGAATTGACCCCACTCTTAGAAAACGGTTCTGCAAAATAGCATAGTTTCTCAAAATGTGAAAAATGGAAAATTTGGCATTTTTTGAGAAATTTAAGGTTAAATAAAAAAAATTGTCTACGGAAATTTTTCAAATCATATGCGTGTCGTCAAACGTCAGTATTAGTAGTGTCCCCTCATGAAAAAATTGGAGTGGGATCTCAATGCTATTTTTAGTAACATGTATCTAAAAATAGACATATTTCAGAAAAATCCAAAAAATGAAATTTGGGCAGAGTTTAAGATGCCATTGCTAGGTAATTATGAAATATACTGTAAAAGTCAATATGCTAATGTCAGAGACTGGACACCAATAACTACTATGCATATTATTTTCAGGGATTTCCGTTTTCTATTTATAGCTTCAAATGCCTAAATATAGACATGTCTCATAAAATGATGAAAAATGTCAATTTTCCATCATTTTGAAGCTCCACTGAATCATAAATGATAAAAATATGGATCCCTCCAATATTTCATCAATAAGAACAAGGAATAGTATAATATCTCACAAATTATTGAGGACAGGCTCTCATCTCTATAAATAGTATAAATGTCTAAAAATAGACACATATGAAATTAACTGTTTAATGTTGATTTTCCACCAATTCTCAAATTAAAGATGGGAAATTTACCGACTTACTGTCGTTAAATGTAACTGATATTATGTGACTGACAAGAACAAAAGAACATTCAATGGAATGCAGCATGATAAGCAGAGGTTTCCATTTCTATTTATAGTAACACATGTTTAAAAATAGACGTAATGCGAAATATCTGGAAAATGTCGTTCTTTGAACTTTTTTCTAAAATTTTGGATGAATAATTGCTGACTATTTGTTTTTAACTGCTATTTGCATATGGTGACCAACAAGTAAAAGAAAGTCTTATATCAAATACAAAATGAGAAGCAGTGGTTTCCATTTCTATTTATAGTAACACATGTTTAAAAATAGACGAACTGCAAAATATCAGAAAAATGTCGTTTTTTGTACTTTTTTCTCACATTTTGGATGAACAATTGCAGACTATATGTTTTAACTGCTATTGGAATATGGTGACCAACAAGTAAAATAAAGCATATACGAAATACAGAATGAGAAGCAGAGGTTTCCATTTCTATTTATAGTAACACATGTTTAAAAATTGACGGATGCAAAATATCGGGAAAATGTCATTTTTTGTACTCTTTTTTTACATTTTGGATGAATAATTGCTGACTATCTGTTTTAAACTGCTATTGGCATATAGTGACCAACAAGTAAAAGAAAGCATTATATCAAAAACAGAATGAGAAGCAGAGGTTTCCATTTCTATTTATAGTAACATGTGTTTAAAAATAGACGTACTGTAAATTATCGGAAAAATGTCATTTTTGAATTTTTTTGTAAAAAAGCTGATTCCTCTATACCCCCAAACTTCGTTTTTTTTTTTTGGGGGGGGGAGTAATAATAAAGTTGAATATTCCAGGGATCCAGATTCCCTTTCATCCATGCATGCCTTACCAGAATTTGTTCAAAAGTAATCCGAAATTTGCCCAAATGTTTTGAGTTGGCTTACTTTCGATTTTTCTCTCTCTCTATACATGCGTATTTCTCTAGACTTTAACGAAAGCATTTAAAAATATTTGTTGTTTTGGTTTTTATAAAATTATTTTACGTATAAACATACATGTAGTTGTTGGAACCGGGGGGGGGGGGGTGGTGTTCAAAGATAGACATCAAATAGGTAATAAACATTTGGGGGTAGATTTAGCCCCCCCCCTTTTAAGCAAGCATGTTGCAGTGTAGTCGAATAAGGGTAAGTGGTAGTCTTTGAAAGAAAAAAAAAGGTACTGAAAGAAGTTCGATCCCCCTCCCATGAAATAGGATTTCATGTTTTGACCCCCCTCTTCACTTTTAATTTGCTTCCAACACGAATTTTGTTATGACCCAAGAGTTTTATCGCCTTTTTAAAGACTTGATTTTCATGGCAATAAGCTGTCATACATTGGTATCAGTGTTTGAAAAAGATTTCTTGTTACGTTTTAAAATACTACTACTACTAAAAATTAACTTGTCTTTAAGAGAGGATGGGCAGTAACTTTAGTTACAGAAATGGCTTTGCTATTAATAGGCGTTTAAACAAACTAATATTGGTCAGAAATATAAATTATTAGCTTAGTGAAAAATCGAACAGAGAAAAGGTATTATTCCTTCATTCAAGGATACTTTGTGGCAAGTTAAATTGAAATTAACCCAGTGGTTCTTGATAAGAAAATGAAAATATAAAAAGTTTACAATGAGAACGACAACGACTGACAAGGCACAAATGATCATAAAAGCTCACTTGAGCCTTTATTTTAAAACATGTGTTACTATAAATAGAAATGGAAACCCACCTTATTATGCATTTCGGTTACTGCTCTCTTGTACGTGTCGGTTACATTATGTCAGTTACAGCTAATGAAAGTTTGACTGCAATTTCCTATCCCTAATTTGAGAAAATAGAATGATTCTATATTTTCTTGATTAATTGCTGAATGTCTATTTATAACTATACGTTAGTATAGGTAGAAATGGAAAAATACCTTTACACATTATTCTTATACATTTTTGCTAAAGCTTTTTCATGCTCGTTAGTCACCTTCTGTCAATAACAAATATCAGCCGTTTGTCTGCACGTTATCCATTCCTGATGTTAAGAAAAATGCAAAAGTCTATATTTTCTCAAGAATTTGCAGTATGTCTATTTTCAAACATGTGTTACTATAAGTAGAAATGGAAACCTCTGCTTCTCTTTCTGTATTTCGTATATGCTTATTTTTACTTGTTGGTCACCATATTCCAATAGCAGTTAGAAATATATAGTCTGCAATTGTTCATCCAAAATGTGAGAAAAGAGTACAAAAAACGACATTTTTCCGATATTTTGCAGTTCGTCTATTTTTAAACATGTGTTACTATAAATAGAAATGGAAACCACTGCTTATCATGCTGCATTCCATTGAATGTTCTTTTGTTCTTGTCAGTCACATAATATCAGTTACATTTAATGACAGTAAGTCGGTAAATTTCCCATCTTTAATTTGAGAATTGGTGGAAAATCAACATTAAACAGTTAATTTCATACGTGTCTATTTTTAGACATTTGTACTATCTATAGAGATAAACTTAAAAGTATAAAACAGATCACCAACACTTCGTGAGAATGCAGCAGTAAATTTATTTTGTTGACCGGTTTCGACCTGTGACGGTCGTCATCAGAACAATCAAGCATGTACATTTATCTACTGAAGTAAAAAATGCGGATGACATTGCTATATGCATTAAAAATGCGGATAGCGTTGCTATATACAAAATAAAATGCGGAGTGTTTTGCACATATGCGGACTTGCTTAACAATGGTACTTTATATAAGATATAATCAATTTACGTTTCCTCTAAAGTTTTTCTGACTTAAGATTTAGTAAGTAAATAACATTATTATTTTATGATTAATAAAATCGTCCGTCCATCAATTCTGTGGATTATTATTCTTCTGTTGCATCATCAAGCTGTTTCGGTAGACTGTGACGTCACAATGGAAAAAAAATACGGATGGTTTGTACATGTATACAGAGTGCGTAAAATTATACAAATGGACATTAGATTACATTTCCTATAAATGTTGGGATAACATAAAATGTAATTTGGTTTCATAAATTGCTACTTCTGAATAGTTCTATTTTATGGAGGATAAAAATTGTTCGTAAAATTACATTAAAATAATTAACATGTTTTAATATCAACAAAGCTAATTTCTTTACAATGTGCAAGAGTTCATTGTAGTTTTATGACGAAATTCGTTCAGACGAAATGTGAAGGTATGTAGATCCTTGCTCCAATTCGTCCATTACATAAAGGGGGGGGGGGTGTAGTTAACAATTACTTGGATTTTTTATTGTCCTTGAATGCTTTTGTTGATTCCTTATCGGCTTCCTTCTTCATAAAGTTTGGGATTGCAGTTAGTAGATCGTTTATATGTTCCATTTCGTTAGTGTTTTCTTTGTTTTTAAGCTGGGATTTTAAATCAAGTATCTGTGTATTAATCGTATTAATTCTAGTATTCCAATATTCATAAAGTAAGCGGATGAGGCTGCGGCTAAAATTAAGGTGTGCTTCCTCCCAGTTTAGGAGAAATAAAGCATTACTGTCTGGAATTTGTGGAATAATTTGGCTCTTAGTGTTTTTGGTATTAGGTCCTGTTGTTGGCATTTATTCAGGTATGCGGCATGGCTTTTAGTTCTTTGGAGTTTAATATGAAGTTTTCGGAGTGTCCTAAAAATGGCAACATTTTCTTCTGATATTTTCAGTTTCTCGGAAGATTCCACTGGATCGGATGTTGAGGTTTCTTTCCCTGCTGTTTCTTGTTGAGATTTGTTAGTTGTTTCTGAATATTCTATATCCGTATCAGATTGTGAAGAATTGCGGAATCTTTTTTTTGGGTTACTGATGTCTACCTTGAGCGATTCCTTCACTTTCTGGTTAACTGATTCTTTTAACTTTGGAATTGAGTTGGTGGCCATAATGTATAGCGCAGTTCGGAATATTTAGAGAGATGAGAGCTGTCCTCAATAATTTGTGAGATATTATACTATTCCTTGTTCTTATTGATGAAATATTGGAGAGATCCATATTTTTATCATTTATGATTCAGTGGAGCTTCAAAATGATGGAAAATTGACATTTTTCATCATTTTATGAGACATGTCTATATTTAGGCATTTGAAGCTATAAATAGAAAACGGAAATCCCTGAAAATAATATGCATAGTGGTTATTGGTGTCCAGTCTCTGACATTAGCATATTGACTTTTACAGTATATTTCATAATTACCTAGCAATGGCATCTTAAACTCTGCCCAAATTTCATTTTTTGGATTTTTCTGATATATGTCTATTTTTAGATACATGTTACTAAAAATAGCATTGAGATCCCACTCCAATTTTTTCATGAGGGGACAGTACTAATACTGACGTTTGACGACACGCATATGATTTGAAAAATTTCCGTAGACAATTTTTTTTATTTAACCTTAAATTTCTCAAAAAATGCCAAATTTTCCATTTTTCACATTTTGAGAAACTATGCTATTTTGCAGAACCGTTTTCTAAGAGTGGGGTCAATTCTGGAATAACTGGTTATATGCCCTGTATTCTTTAACAGTTGATGTTTTCTTATGATACAAAGATTTATATTTGAGTTCACTACATAAAGATAAAAATGCATTCATATTTCCTCAATTTTCATGTTTTTGTTTGGTCAAAAATGGCCGAAAATGGCCAAATTCAATGGATCCGTCTCCATGGCAACCGGGTGCACGTGGGAAACTTCTAACATCATATTTGCTGGTTTTGTACCAAGGTGCACCTGTGGTGCAAATTTCATCAAAATCGGAGATATATCGTTTCCAAGCCCTATAGTAAATTTTTTCTTGTGCTTACAGAGAATGCATGTTAAGATATTGCTGCACAAATGTCGACACTGCAATTGTTTAGTTACAATTCGTACAGTTCTAAGTTGAAACAGGGTAAAAATGTACAGTCCAGTGTTAGTTTAGTAAAATTTTTATCGACTGAAGAAGAGCATGGGATTTGTGCAACAATTTTATTAATTTTAAGAATATTCTCCTTAATATTATACTTTATTTTTTATAAATTAAATAGGATATGCCCTTGTGCCGACGTTGTTTTGTTGATGTGTTTTATTACCTTGAATAGGAAAGAACTATGACGTCATAATATGACGTCATAATGTGCACTTGCATTGATATACTGTGGGTACTAATTATGTATAAGAAAATCAAGTTGAACTTTCTCTTTTCATAAAATACACAATTTATGCATTTTTATTAGCTCATTTGCATAGAAAAACCCATATTTAGCCTTAACTCACTTGCGAAAACCTAAAGCTAGTTATTCGAAATTTTGCTTTTAAACGGAGAGTCATTATAATCATGGAGACTCTGCAATCTTACTTGAGATACTAGTATCAAATTTCTACCCGGAAAATTTACTTAGTAATATATTCATATTTGTTTGCACTGAAAACTAGAAAATTTTGAAAGCTGTGCGAATTTGACAAATAAGTAACACAATACTACGGACCATGAACCTTCAAGATACAAGAAGAGGCATTGATTTTAACGTCATTTCAATACAATATTTAATCAGAAATTCAAGTGCAAATATTCAGTAAGGTACCTCAGTCTGAAAGCGGGTTGCGAAGGAATATACTCTAAAGACAGGTCTGCTTTTAACCTGATATTTCTCACCTGAGCATTTTTTCTGATTACTGCTATGCGCAAGTAACAACTGACTACCGACTACCTTGTGGAGGTATTTGTTGATTTTTTTTTATGTAAACAGGACCATTGACTAAGGATACAGGTATAAAGTGGCAATCTCTTGTCAAATATGTTTGTTCAATGTTTGAAATAAAATTACTTTCGCATTGATGCTTATATATTTTTGTGAAAATTTGACCACAGAAAAAAAAATATTTTCTTTTGAGATATTTGGAGTTGTTCATTTTTCTCTAGCAGTAAACGCATGTACTCGATTTATAGTGTGAATAATTATGACCTATATGCACTATCTCAAAAAGAGAACATTTTTTCGTCCTTCTTCATTTACTGATAAGGATTTAATGAGTAATGAGTGGAGTTTTTAGATAAAAAGTTTGATTTGTTCAGGGTTAGCGCATTGATATTTTTTTAAAGACAGCTTATCGGAAGTGTGGATTTCAAAATTGTGATGGAGAGAAATAGACACTTATTGAGGTATTTTGTATGTAAGTAGACTTCTATTTATATTTTTTCTTTTCTTAAATAATCTTTTTAGTCACTAATTTTATCTATTTACTCTGAACATTTGTACATTAAAAGTTTTATTATTGTTATATCAATGGGTCTTTTCTACACATATAGATCAATTGTACTCAGCTTAATTTGAGTTGTCTTATATATAGACAAATTAAAACTGTGTTCGATCTTTGAGTTTATATTTATCGCTGAATTTTAACAAAATGTACCATTTGTAATTGTGAAAGTTTTGGTGATAAATTTCATTTTGAAATTTTGAATTGAAAGATTATTATTTCCATTTCTATTTTTTTTTTCTCTGTGTCAACTCTTTGAAGCTACAGTTTAGCTGAGTTGATATCTTGACAATTCTACCGGAGTGTAAAGGCAGGTTGATAAGTCAGGAGCTAATGAGGCCTAATATGCCTAATATGCATGCAAATCTCGTGCGCATCTGTTTCTGTGTCTAATGCCAAGGATGCCAAATATGCATTAAATCTCGTGCGGCTGCCATTGTGATTGACATTAGTGGGCGAGGACTATTAAAACTGACATTTACATGGCCGCAATGTCACCTTGGATTTGTCCTTCAATAGATTTTCTACTCTAACCAATGCTATAGCTACATTTGAAAATTTGACAGATGTGTCGGTTGTGACATCCATGATTCTCAATCACAATTACATTACAAAGATAGAAAACGAAACCTTTTATGAATTTACAAACTTGTGTAGTTTGGACATTTCATATTGTCACCTTACGAACAATTGCATAGAAGCAGGTGCCTTCTCTCGATTGCCAATCAAGTGCCTAAACATTGATCATAATGATTTTAAAAATGAACACATGTACCCGGATGTTGCACTTTCTGCACTTCAGTCTTTGCGTAGCCTGGATATAGACATTTTTGAAAGTTTTAAATTTACGACACCATTTGAAAACCTAACAAATTTGTCTGAAATAAAGTTTAATATTCAAAGTGATTTCACTTTATCAAATACGTCATTTTTAGGACTCAAAAGCTCTAAAATCCGACAACTTAATCTAAATTTTGCAAATTATGTGTATTGTGATGTTACCGAGGATCTGTTTTGCTCCTTTCCCTTTCTTACAGATGTCTTCATTAATTTCGGCGGAAAATGTGACGTGACTTCAGCATTACGCTCTCTAAAATGTCTTCAACATCGAAATATAAATAACATTACACTTTATAAAAACAAGAAGAAAATTGAAACAAGTGTGATAATTCTAAATGATACTTTACTTGAGTACGTTGTCAATATCTGCATTCGAAAATTGTTTTTGATTGAAAACAGCATTGCATCTATAACAAAGAATATTCATAACACAACATTATGGAACTGTTTAGAGGAATTGGATTTAAGCAAAAACGATTTGCATGTTATGGATTTTTCAGTAGTTGAAACCCGGTTCTCTGCACCTAAATTGAAATATCTGAATTTGTTGATGTTCACGCCGATTTATTCCAGTCGTCTTTAGGTATTCAAAATTTATCTCTCAACGATGTCGACTTCAAGTTTTCTACTCTAAATTCTGAAAATATATTCAGGAATATGAAAAATCTCTCTAACCTATATTTTTCAGAAAACAATTTGAATTTACTACCAACAACTTTTTTCATAAACCAGAAAGAATCTTTGAAGGAAATAAATCTTGATCAGAACCGATTTAATATTCCGGACTCATTAATGTATTTGCAAAATTTGAAGAGATATCTTTACGAAACAATTTGATATCTGAGTTTTATAAAAACGATCAAAAGATTTTTGAAACTCTAAACAATGTATCACTCTATTTGGAAGGGAATCCAATTTCTTGTATTTGTTCAAGTTTGAAATCTCTACTCTGGATGAAAAATAACAAGCATCTCTTTGCTGACTTGGGTAGAATCTCATGTGCAGGAAGTAGAAATTTAATTACTCACATACTTAATAATAATGAAATTTGGAGAAAATTTCAAATAGAATGTCAAACAGAAACCTGGCTCATCGCCTCTGTGGTATTTATCGTGTTGACTTTAACTATACTTCTTATATCCTTTATTGTGCGGAAATACCGGGTACATGTGGAATACGTCATATTGAGACTAAAAAATAGATGCAACGTTTTTGTGTCGTATGGTGAAGAAGACTATGCCTGGATTATTCGTTATCTTCATCCAAAATTGGAAAGCTTAAATTAAATGTATAAATGAAAGTAGAAAAGTGTTGTTTGTGATCACTGAATGTTTTCTGGAGAGTGGTTGGGCCTCATACGCCGTCCAAATGGCAGTTACTCACGCCTTCCATAACCAGCGTCAGAGTTCCATTGTTGTCATCATCAAAGACGATATACCATTAGAGAGACTCCCGAACGATATCAAAAATATATGGTGGTGTATCGAATATTTAAGGTGGTCAACAGAAGATGAAAATAATCATTCAATAATGTTTAAGTTATCAAGTTTACTAAAACCTATTCCTGCTAAAATACCAATAGGAGATTGAAATTATGATGTCTTAGAAATATTAATTAAAAGATGTACGTAAATACTATGGTATATAACAATTTCATATACTAGTATACATATGTATGGATATATGTTTAAAGAGATGGTTAACAAAATGAAATTGATAGAAATGAACGGTGTCATACAAAATATACATGTATCATATGCACAAGTATATTTGAGGTGTTGAATTGAGAGAAGTAAAGCTTTTCGTTTATATTCTGTTTTTTATTTTCTGTTACTTTTTCTCCCATGACTTTGTAAAAATGTTGGACTCCTGACCTATAGAAAACAGATTTTGCTTAGTAGTAAATTTTTGTATATGACTTATGGTATGATGGCAGCGATATTTGCATTATATTACTTAATGTCACTTTAAATCTTTAAAGAGTTTGAATCTGACTCTTACTTAAATTTAATTCCTAAAGTATTTTGTAAACATTTGCAAAATAAATATGAAGTTTACATATGCTTAAAATCTAATGTTTTCGATTTCAAATTTCTGATTTTTCTTCAGGGCTATCAATATATGGCTATATGTTGTACATGTATAAATATTTTTATTTAGAAAAGAATTAAAGATATGTAAAGGTATAGTAAATCTTATAAGCATAAGGCAATCATATATTAAAAAAATATTGAAAAAGAAATAAAGTTTAGGTTTATGTTTATACATCTGTAATAATTATTATTTGAATTGAAATGAACTTGAGAGAACTTTTGCGCGGAAATAAGAAAAAAAATCTTATCGTTTATTATTACCCCTGTATATAAAGTGAATTATTCCAGTTAATGATTAATGAATAAAGATTCTGAACTTTAAATTTATTTTATCGTTCTTTTTCAAAAAAGTGTAAGTCAAAAAGTAATTATAACGATGTGAATTAAAGATAAATATTCGTAAACCACAGTTTCATTTATGATTTTGCATAGAAGTTTTATTTAGTTGCGGTTATATATTACATGCTGTAGTGGAATGTCCCAGTTTGTTTTTCAAATGAACCAATGAAAGAAGTTTTATGACAGTAGCAAAGTTAGGGAAAGCTCATTGATATTAATATAATTATGTTCAGGTAAAAGTATGAGTAAGCATCACAAATTCAACGACACACCCGTCTAAGATCTGACCATTTATTTGATATTAATAATTGCCGAACACAATCGCTAACAGGGACGGAGATGAAGACATCAAGCTTGAAAAACTCATCACGCTTGTGGAAATGCTCATTCTTAATATCAAACACAACAAATGAAATTTCAAATATTCAAACAACTTAACTAAAATTATTTAAAATACATAAAGTATTAAAAGAACATTTAAATAACTGGAAACCTTTTTTGTATCAAATATGCTCATACATCACGTATAGATATCAATTTGATAAACATCATTCTGACACCCAAGTAAATGAAAATTAGATAAATGAATCATTAAAGTGGGAGAAAAATTCGAACAAAAATGCTTTCAGCTAATCCAATAGAATCATTTGCATCAGGCTATATCAATTTGTGTAGTAAAAAATAAAGTCGTTAAAGGTCACGTGGTAATGTGGCGAGTTGAAGCCTTCCTGATTAGTTATATCTTTTTATTTAAATTTTGCAATTGCGTCCCGTACACGAAAGTGTTCAAGCAAGGGGTTTCTACATCATTTTCCGCATTTTCATGAATGTGCGGAATAACCGCTGAGGTCGAGAAATGTTGTTTGAAAGATAAAAGCCGAGAGATTATTCTGCATCATTCACAACAGCAAGGACGCTATTTCTATTCTGCTATCGGTTCTAAAATACGACTGATCGTTTCTCTATAGACTTCGTACGTCTGAAATATGAAGACCCAAGCAGCAACAAATGTTTAAATCTGATGGCCAAGATATTTTTTTCTAAGATTGTTCAAACTTCAACAGGTCGGAGAATTCTCGAAGTCGGATATTATCCGTTAAATCGCGTATAATACTCGATATTAGGGTATCGTTGAATCCGCGAAATCGGGTATAGGAGGTGTAATCACCTAATAAAACTTAAACAATGGGATGGCGCATGTTGTCGACTTAAGTTTCATCTAGATACACATGTTTTCTAAAGGTATCACTAGCCAAGTAAGAATTTGGGCGTCAAGATTAATGCGCTCGGGACAACAAATACCCGTGGAGCTCAGTACATTTCATGATCTGCACACAAAAAGGCGTTTGATTTGCTTTATATTTTTCCTTATGTTGAAAGTATATGCATCTTCCTAATGTTCATTCCCAACACAAAAAGAATTGTAAAGTATCAGAATTCGGGAATTTATAATAATTCCACATCAACACGACAAACAAGAACAATTTGTAAATAAATCAAATTATACGGAAACACATTTCACACACCAGATATGATGCCATGTATAAACAAGGGATTGTCTATCGAATCTAATTATGCGTCATTAACTACTTTCACATTTATCTTGTGCATAAAATCAAATTTATTTATGAATGTATATATAATGTAATGATAAAAATCTCTAAAATTTCGGCTAAAAGAACCCTCTTTCTCTTTTTTGAAAATCTTTTCTTTTTTATTTATCATTCAAACATATTTGCAGAATATGTCTTCAGCATTTTAGGAGAGACATTGATAGTTTCAGGAATACAGCTTATGAGAGAACATAACTGTTGATCGTTTAATTTCGCTAAGTCATCAATATTTTACCATTTCTTGGCGACGTCAAAGGGGGGGGGGGGGGGTAAAGGCTTCTTGACCACCTCTGACAAAACAACCTCGACTGTGTTCTACATGTGTCCAAGAGACCTCTCTTCGAGTGTCACAGTCGGTTTCACTCGGTCATATATTTTTAATCGTAGGGAAGATTTATTCATCAAATAAAAATCATATACATTGTAGGTAAACAAAAAGCAACCTGTTATTCTCTAACACAATATAAGATTGCAAGTAACTAGAATTCACGTTTATTTTTTAAACACATTTTTTCATTATAGATGAGTATTAGGAAAAGTTATTGCCATAAGTAATACGTATCATAGATAAAATAACTAAAAGAAAACTGTGACATATTGTCTAGAACCAATCAGACAGTGCGTTGTATTAGCATATTATAATGAGGTATAAGATAGCGATATAAAAAAATATAGAAGGTAAAGAGGTAAAATTTACCCTGTCTATCAAATAGTATCACAAGAAAACATTGATGTAACCATCAATTGTCGCCCGGGAAATATATAAAGTAAACAATGAAAGAGTCTTGATCATCAAACTGCTTCGATATATATGAAAATGCATGCGTCTAATTGATGGAGACGATAGACGCGAATATTTTGAGAACTTATAGTCGGATAAAAATCAAACAAAAAACGATACCATTTTAAACTTGATCAATTTCTCAAGTAAATGTTGGCTGCATAAAATATAAATTGAAGTTAGACATATGTATCACATGTATTCAAAAATGTATTTGATTTACAATTTTAGAATATAAAACACGAACTGTGCATAGTACGTTTTTATGCGAGAAGAAAAATTCGATATTCTAAAAAAAGGGGCCTGTCGTTTTTCGATAGTAAATGATAAGCAACTTTACATATTAAATATGAAAAACATATATATTTTTTCAGATTCACTTTATTATTTGAGAAATTCAATGTATTATAAGCTCATGAAAATATGTACACATTTGAGTTTTATTTATACCCCCCACCCCCTACCAAAAACATAAAAATAAATAAAAAAAAACACAAGAAAATCCTGTTCATATGACTTCTCGCTCTCAATTTTCACACAAATGCATAAAATAAAGGTAAAATAGCATATCTTGTATCGATTAAAATGCAACCAAAAAATTTACGGTGTTTTTGAATAAAAATTTCATGCTAAATTGATATATTAAAGATAGTTACCTTCAATTAGCTATTTTCAAACTGTTTTCCCGTGGGTATTTATTTAATCTTATTTTATTTTCTTCTTTATAATAACGTTGGTATTCTTTCATGGCAGAGATATACAATTATGACTCGCTTATGCTGTACTCTCTAACTGTTAGGAATAATCCATATTTCACGAAAAAAGGACGCCATATATATTTTTCAGTAAAAATACATAACACGGCGTTAGTCGTTTAATTTCTTTAAAATTTCAAGTTTTGTGAATAGTTAGAAAAATAGGTATATTGAATACTTTAATTGGAAATAAAGACAAACGAAATGTAGTTATTTGTTTTTAGAAATTATATTGAAAATAATGACGCCATTGTGTACTCTTTGTTACCCCAGCTGTGTTTGTCGTGTGATTTTAAACTTATTTGACAACCGTATGAATTAGGTTTAATAAGAATAAATCCACGAGATACTGATGTACAAGTAACAGTTACTGGCATAATGCGCTGTTGCTTTATTCTTTAGTTTTGATAGAAAGTTGCACGGAATACCCGATTTCGCGGAATCAACGATACCCTAATATCGAGTATTATACGCGATTTCACGGATAATACCCGATTTCGATATTCTCTCCGACCTGTTCAATGGCAATGTGACATAGGGTAGAATTCGATATCTAATCTGACTGGCAAAACAATATGATTTTATATTTTTCGTTCTTGTCTTTTGCTTAATCTCGACGAAAATGTAAGAAACAAATTGATATAATCTAAAAGAAAAAACGACATAAAAATAGATCATGCTATTTAATGTAATTATGTTTCATTCACATTGATAGTGTTCAAATATTGCTCAGACACATCCTCGTTCTGAACAAATTATACGATGTCTTTTTGCTACTTTCTAAACTGTTAGCACAATAAAAAGAATATAATAAAAATGACCGTTTGCATTTAATTTTAGATATTTGTTCATCAAACACACTGAGAAGATGAATAGATTTTATTTTGCAGAAGTATTAGTTCTTTTCTTACTTGAAATGTGCGTGTAATTGCTACCTGAAAAGAAATGGAAACGTTCTTGTTAATAATACGGATTATTTAAACACAGAAAAAATAAGTGTTTTTATCAATGAGAAATACCAGACTGTCCCTGACATATGAAAATATTATGAAACAAACGAGATACATCAACACTAGTTCAATGTCAATCCTCTATAAAAAGTAAAACCCTCGCGGTTTATTAAACTTTGACAGTCAATCAGGCGGAAACTATTTAGCCAACGGTGAAGAGGGCACCGGGTGTAACACCAATTTTTTAGAGCATGGCCATAAATCCAAAGAGGAAGTATATGATAGGATTCTACTAGATATTTATGTCACTGAATAGCAAAGTACATCTACCAGTCCTTTACAGACCGTAAAATGCTTTGAAACATTATTGTAAGTATTAAAATATCTATCTAGTTGTTTTATATGTTTTAAATGGATAATCATTGTAACCTTGGCTTTACATGCTTGAGGGCCATGGGAAAAACATGTGATCTTTAAGAGGTTTAAAGTTTTAAATTCAGCAGCAGATGGAAATCTAATTCTGTAGACTATCCTTATTGTTCAATGTTTTTGAAAAATATTATTTATCTATTAGTCCTTTGTTTTTTAAAATACTTACCCTTAAAATCAATATCATTTTTATTTCAGATCATATGAGTCTAATATATCTGGACTGAATGGATCATGAATGACACTGGTGTAGGAATATTCAAGTTTCTTTTCTGTGAGTATGTTAGTTTTCATGTAAGATTTTGTTTCATGCAAGTTTTAAGAAAAATCTCATAATGTTTTGTTATAGTTCACTGCACATTCAATTCTGAACAAACTTAAGAGTGAACAATAAAGTAGTGAAGAAACCTAATTACTTCAAAGTTTGTGAATTTTTATTGAATGATTTTTTTATTGACAAACTCTATATTTTAAATGTGTTAAAGTTCAATCAATGATGAAAAAAATGTTTTTTTTTAATTTCAAATTAAAATTCGAAGTATACATGAAAACAAAGCAGATTCCGTCATAATAAGTTAAAAAAATTTATTTGTCACTACATTTAGTTCTTTTTACACAAACCAGAAATTGTTTAAGAAGTCACAAGCATGTTTTCTTTTCTGATATATTTTTTTAATAAAACCTTATGTGCAGGAAATCATTTTTCGATTAAATCCATTTTCCAGTCAAGCTTTTAACCTCGTTGTCTATTCCATATATCATTACTAGATAATAAAAACTTTCTTTACTTTAAAGTTGCTGTTTGGTGTAGAAAATTATTCTAACACGCAGAATTGCTTTTAAGTTTTATTACTAGAACAGAAACACTTCACTGTTCCCTTCATGATTTGTTATATAAAGGTGCAGAGATGAAAATGTAATGCGAAATGTAAAGATGTCAATATACAATTAATCAAAACAAAAAAAGAAAAGTTTAGACAAGTTTTCAAATTTTTACTAAATGTAAATTTTTACTATCTTCATAATAATAAAACAGAATGATGTCTGACCATTCTTTATTTACAGTTAGTAACCTGGTTATCTTTTTAAATCCTTGTCCAACGGTTCCATACACAGATGAATGTGGCAACTTTGGGATTCTATGGAACTGCAGTGGTCTCAATACAGACAGACTACCAGAAAACATACCACAGGAGCTAATAAACCGTAACGTGGCTTTGGATTTGTCATTTAATAATTTTTCTACTTTAACGGAACAACTCTTTGAAAATTTGGCTGCTGTATCAGTTGTGACATCCATTATCCTGAGTCATAACAAAATTACAAAAATCGAAAATAAGACCTTCCATAGACTTTCTGGTTTATGCAGTCTAGATCTTTCAAGTTGTGAGCTTGATAAAAAGGGAATAGAAGTTGAAGCTTTCTCCTATATACACAACCTGAAGTACCTTCGAATTGATCAGAATAATTTCCAGGCGGATGGTTACCCGGATGTTGCCCTTTCTGCAATTCAGTCATTGTCGAGTCTTCATATCGACATTTTCAGCGGATTCTCATTTACAGCACCATTTGAAAACTTAACAAACTTATCTGAATTACAGTTTCATATTGTAAATGATTTTAGTTTAACAAATACTTCCTTTTTAGGACTACGGCGCTCTAAAATTCATGATCTGATAATGTATTTTAAAAATCATGTGTTTTGTGACGTCACTGAAGATCTGTTTTGTTCCTTTCCATATCTAACAGAAAATGTAACAATTGACTTTGGTGGGAAATGTGACATCACTCCAGCCTTGCGCTCTCTTAAATGCTTCCAGCATCACGATATTGGAAAAATTTTTATGGATCAAAACACTAAAGATCTTGAAACAGGTATCATAGTTTTAGATGATTGGTTGTCAGAATATCTTATCAATGTATGTGTCCGTTCCCTATCGTTAGGACAGAACGGCATTAACTCTATAAACATTAATATTTACTATACAACTTTATGGAATTGCCTACAGTATTTAGATTTAAGCAGAAATCATTTGCATGTCGTGGATTTATCTATCGTCCTTTCTTTGTTATCAGCGCCGAACATAAAGAATATGCATTTGTGCTGCAATAATCCACGCACCACGGAAAACCAGTTGAATATCTATCATTATGATAGATCAATATTCTTTATAAATATAACACTGTCAAAAAATCTGGAAGTACTTGATATTTCGAAAAATTACTTTCATTCGTCACCAAGTTTAAAGCTTATTGGGGAAAGATTACAAAAATTGTACATTCAAGAAACAAATTTTCCACTGGCATACGTCGACCAATTTGATTTGCCATCATTAAAAACTCTTGACATATCTGGTAATAGTTTTAAAAAAGTACACTCAGATTTATTTCAGCATTCTCGAGGAATTGAGAACTTAAATGCAATTGGCATGAATCTAGATTTCACAGAAAAATCAAATTTGAAAGATCTATTTAGAAATCTAGAAAATCTTTCTTCAATCGATTTTTCAAGAAACAAATTGAATTTTTTACCTTCCTCCCTTTTGAAAGACCAACATCATTCTTTGACAAAAATAAACCTAGACAATAACAAATTTTCTAACATTCCTGACACCTTCAAATATATGCAGAATTTGATATCTCTGCATTTGCGATACAACTTGATGTCTGGGTTCTCAAATGATGACCAAAGAATCATTGAAACTCTTGAAAATATATCAATTTACATAGAAGGAAATCCGATCTCTTGTACTTGTTCAGCTATTCAGTCTTTGAGATGGATGAGAAGTCACAAACACGTATTTTCTGATATTAATAAAACGTTATGCACGGGGAACCGAGTGCCTATCAGCCACTTATTTTATAATGAACAAATCTGGAGAAAATTTGATAAAGAATGCCAAACTAAACAATGGCTTATTTTCTCTGTGGTGTTGATTTTGATTACTTTGTCTGTACTTCTGATAGTAGCTGCTTTACGAAGATACCGTATACATGTAGAATATGTTATACTGCGACTTAGAAACAGATGGAAAGGTGTACATTTACAAAACAAAGAAAACAACTACATTTATGATGTTTTTGTGTCATATGGTGAGAAAGACTATCCTTGGATTATGCGTTATCTGTACCCAAAATTGGAAAGTTTAAATATCAAAGTATGGCTAAAGGACAGAGATTCGATTCCAGGAGATTGGGAGGCAGAAGAAATAGTGAAATGTATCAATGAAAGTAGAAAAGTGTTGTTTGTGATCACTGAATGTTTTCTGGAGAGTGGTTGGGCCTCATACGCCGTCCAGATGGCGGTTACTCACGCCTTCCATAACCGGCGTCAGAGTTCCATTGTTGTCATCATCAAAGACGATATACCATTAGAGAGACTCCCGAACGATATCAAAAATATATGGTGGTGTATTGAGTATTTAAGGTGGCCTACAGAACATGAAAATAATGATCTAATAATAGTTAAGTTATCAAATTTGCTAAAACCCGTAGATGCGTAAACACCAATAGGATTTGTAGAATCATTAAGTTATAGATGTTTTTGATAGATGTACATATACATGTATAACAAATTATTTTAAACCATGAGCATACTGTCAGAAAGTTTGTTATGAATCTGAACATGTACGATACTATTCAAAATTTATGCTCTTTGTATATATATTTGAGAAGTTCGAATTTCAAAAGCATTTCTTTCTGTCAAGTGTCTCTTTCAGGTACTTTTATTCATTTGTCTTTTTGTGTATTTATTTTGTATTTTTTACTCAGAGCAAACCTTTTTTTTCGGTACATGTAATGGTATAGTGTCGACAGTTTTAGCTTTCTTTTTGCATCTTTTATATGATAGTTTCATTTGCCCCCTGAATACCATTTTCTTTTAAATATTTACAAAAACCAAGATAATTAGAATTTACGTATCCTAATGATCGAATTATAACCGATTTTAAATATTATAACTTTTCGTCAGTTCTGTTGATAAGGAACATGGTTTTTTTGCATGATACCCTAAAATATGTTGTTACATGAAATGAATGGAATAGTATATAGCTGTGTGAAAAAAAACAGTATTATTTTCTCTGTGCTGAATTAAATTTCTTTTCTTGTCGTAACAAAAACTAACATTTTGTGATCATGCATATCAAATATCATGATGATATCACATTGAATAAGAAAATTATAAAAAAAAATAAAGAAAGCATGTAAGTGTACATCGGCGCACGAAAGCAAGCGTCTCTTATAGCGTCATGATCTCTTTTTCTGCTTCACACGCGTCTGTTAAAATTCAATAATTTTTTAAAAGTGAAAGACCACTCTTAACTAAGGCCAAGTTCGTGGCCAAGATTGTTTCCCATTGTCTGCGTTACTTTACAAACAGTACTCTACTTCTTACATACTGTAACTATTTTTGGTATAGAGGAAAAACTCTCATTGAATCTCATGCCATTTAAAAATAACTTCCCTATTAAAATCTAGTGTGTAATGTCACTTCTGTAATCTTTTTTCCTGTCTCTGATGTGTACAAACCTTATTCAAAACTATTTATTATATATCCGTGCGCCGGTTACGCGTTTTGCGACGTCATTTTCATCAAACTCAATTCCAACAACAATTTGAAAATCATGACACCAATCACCTGTTTCCAATGCTATTTATATGAAATTTTGACATATTATTAAAATTTTGATTATGATTTCACTGATTTAATTTTGAGTTTAATATTTTGAATAGTACTAAAGAAATAAAAGCAAATGTAATTATAGTTATATGCGTAAATTATTCCGAAATTTGTCCGTGCGCCGACAGACCTTATCAGCCACCATTTAAATCGTCCTAATATTATTAATATTAAAGATGTATATTTAAGAATCTACAATTTTAACAAGAACATTGATTATATTATATCTATGCAAAATTTTGTTAGTATTGGTTGCATTTTTTAAAAAAGTTATAAAAATTATCTTTTTAGGAAAACCCTCGCAGCTGTGTGAAATTATGTATATTTTACAAAATAAAGTGATAAAAGTTTTAACATCAACATCTTATAAGACTCTCATGAATGTTTTATGAAAAAAACGGTTGACATTTAAAACAAAAGTACAATTTAATTTTCTTAATTGTATGAAACATAAGGAGATAAACAGTATTCAAGATCAAAATTCCATTTTACAATACAAAATAAGTATCAGTCACATTATACAAAGATGGGGTATACGATGAGAAACCGATGCGTTTTTTTATTGAAAATGGCGTGGTTGCCTGCCGAGCACCACTAGTGATCGGACGGTGACTGAGGCCATTTTACGAATCGGTGGGGACATCGGTAGGAAGGATATGGAAATAACGAACAGTGTTCAATCTCAACGTCCATTAAACAATATACAAAATAAGAGCAGAGCAAACACGGACCTCCGAAACATCAGAGGTAGGAAATAATTCGTAGTTAAAATTCAGCGATGTCTCCAACGATGCCTCACATCGCTCCTCATCGACAACCCATCATTAACACATCTTTCAAGGATCGGCCGATGTATGGTCGATCATCGTCCAATATCCGTTGAATCTGAGGTCATCGGGGGGTTGAGTAGTGTTCAACAGATAACGGCCGATTATCGGTCGATGTTCGACCAAACAATGGCCCGTAGTTGACCGATGTACGAACGATGTTCACCAATGTATATACATCGGCCGATTATCCTGGAACATCGTTTTATGATTAGCAATAAATCGCTGGGCCTTTGTAAGTCCGGCCGGAAACCACGCCATTTTTATCATAAAACGCATTGGATGCCCATCGTATACCCATCGCTGAATAATGTGACTGATACTTTCATGACTACTAGGCCGATGTGGACCGATATCGGGGCATCGTTAACACCACAGATTACCACCGATTACCACCGGTCTACGGCAACCGGCCGGGAAATGTGACCTAGGCAATAGGAGCAGAGCAAACATGGACCTCTAAAACGTCAGACGTGGGATCAATGCCATGGAAGAGTGCGTATTCCCTGCCGACCGGTCACATCCGCCGTTTTCCCCTTGTCATGATCAGGAAATTACGGAAAAATCCATCTTCAATTAAGTCTATAAATAATGGACATACAAAAGTATTAAAAACGTGAGTCAGCATTTAACTCAATGATAAATTGTATTTGCTGACAATGTCATTGTATCGACCATAGAACTTTCGAAATTATTACTTTAAACAAGACTACTTAACTTCTTATTTCATCAAATTGTTTGTCAATAATTTAATATAACGCATGTTCTTGCGTATCAAATTAATTAAGATATAAAAACTCCGTAAGTAGGCTATGAAGATATACTGCTGCCTAAGTAAGGGAAGTTGACGATAGAAAAGTTAAAGTCATCACATTTATAATAGACCTTGGTTGTTAGATTACAATTAACGTCTTTTCAAGTACAATATCCAAATATGAAAAAGATGTGTCTAACTCTGTTGTATCTTTTGTCTCAAGCTCACCAGGATATATCGTATCGACATAAGAATGGAAATTACCATTGTTAATTGACAATACGTCGTCGATATACCTAAATGTCGAGTTGAAAGCCACAGCAAGTGTTTTTCTTCTTTTCCTCCATAAGATTTTGCACAAATTCTGCTTCATATGAATACAAAAATAGGTCTTCTAATAACAGGGCGCAATGTTACATATGGAATTTTAAGTAAATATAGTCAATCAGAAACTCAAACATCTTTGTGATGTCAACTTAGAGTACTTGTGTCTACAATCAGAATGTTTTTAACAATATAATTTTGCAAATGACCAATAAAAAGGTATGTAAATTTACGAGTTCCGTTTTTTCAAAGCACCTGTCAATGATATCAAAAAGCCTGGACTTCAATTTATTGTGGGGAATGGTTGTGTATAAAGTTGAAAACTCGTAAGTTTTTAAGCTGTTGATTTGAATGAAATCTTGTGATTTCAAATTGCCCAAAAGTTTCTGATTAACACCACTTCTTGAATAAATTGTTACTCACTACTCTTAAAGTTTCTCCTTCACTACTGTTAATAGCTTGGTGGGGAGTAAAGAAAGAGGCTTGGCTGAACGTTTACTGGAACTCGTTATGTATCTTTCTTTGTAGGATTCTTATGAAGTTTTGGAATCCAATATAAATTAATATGGTAGTTCAAATTTATTTCTTTTGAATATTAAAATTTTTCAATATTAACATATGATTTTGAAGAATGTCTTCCTTAGAAAGGAAACTATGAGTATAAGTTAGATTACCACTTGTAGAATTAAATCCAAGTTCACATAAAATACAATTTATATATAATAAGCCTTACAAACAAAGACAATGTTGTAACCAGCTTTGTCAGCAAAGACCAGTTCGTACTAATCATGTAATCTTTCTCATTAATTTTTCACTTTTGGATTATTGAATTCAGAAAGATAGATGGTTTTCATATTGCCCCTTAATCGTTTAATACGTGATTTTAACATGGATCTGAAACATTTAATCCATTCTGCCCTGTCTCAACGTCTTCTCGTTCATGTTTGGCATATGAGGAAATAAGAAAGCATTTTTTTCTTATAATTTATATATATATGCCAAAGGAAATCATTAATAGCAATAAATTGAAGGTATTATATTTCAAATTTCTTTTATCATGTGTTTAATACAATGTAAGTTTTAAGGAATTATCCCCTCGCAATGGAGCTGGAGGGTATATAATAACGCAATTCTGTGTGAAAAGAAGTGACGTTATTTGAACCTTGGATAATAATTTAATAATCGTAATTTGCTGTTTTGATTTATAGATACATGTATTTTATTTTTGCCAGGAGACAATCTGCTTTGTGGTGCCCTTGTTGTTCTGTGACTTTCTTTATGTAAAGTAAACTTATATATCTATGGATTGATCGAATAAAAGAGCGACATTTGTTATATTATTTATTTAACCTGGATTGACAAACCAAAATTTGAAATTATAAGAGCAAGTCACAGGTATTCTCTCTTCGATTTTTAACATAAAGATGACTAGAGACAATAATGTTTTGATGCAATCGTGTTCCTGTTCAGACTGATAGAACAATGCATTGATTTTTAAGGCATTAAAATCACCATTGACTTCGTTGGCACAGTAGATTGACTGCTTAAACGTAAATATTGTTATTGCGAGTTCAAGTCCCATAATTTCCCATTTCTTTTTATATTATTTTTCTTTTTGTATCTATTGTATGTTTTCTTTATTGAGTTTTAATAATATACATAACTTCATTAAGTTATAATAAACACATTACTCTTTGAAAGTCCTCAGGAAGAACAGTCCTAATGCGCTATTTTATTCAAAATGTTTGCAAAATCATAGCTACTTGTTTTATTTTCATTGAATTTCTAAATCTTTTCTGATAAAATAAGAGTGATAGAAAAGTAAAATGATTGACATTTGAAATTCTTCCACCTATGAAACTATAGTTTCACACATCCACAAATGATATTACATATTGAAAAGGTACAAGTTTATTTATAAATAGAAACAAGAGATTTCCTTTGAAATCCTTTAGTCGGCCTATTGTCGGTAAGGGAGGCATGCCTATTTGTTTAGTTCTTTGATTTGTAGAACCGATTTATCGAAAAAAGTAAAGTAGATCTAGAATAGAAGAATAACTTTGATTCTCATAGATTCAAAATTCAGAAATAGTGCAAATTAAACCTCTTGAAGAGAAAAAATAAACTGTACTTCAGGATAGAAATCTAATTCCGGATGACTATCCTCACAGATCAGCGTTTGTAATTAAAAAAAATATGCTTGATTTTGTGTCAGTTGGTACCATTAATTACAGCTTTTAATTATTCAGGAAATTCATTAGGCCCTTGTTAAATTAAAAAATCCATTGCAAGATAAGAAGGAAAAAATGTAAGCTATCCCATTGGTTCTGTTTTAAGCATTTTTTTCTTAAAATAAATGTTACATTTATTTTTCTGTCAGGTTTTATAAATCATGTTTACTTAAGCTAAAAGAATCATGAAAGATACAGGGCAACGAATATTCGATTTTCTTCTCTGTGAGTATTCTAATTGTCATGTAATTAGATTTTGATTCAATGAACTTGATGACATAAAATGCATTATCACAAAAAATTCATAATGTCTTGTCAAAGTACACTACACATTAACTCTAGTAAAGCAATCAAGGAAGGAAACAGAAATCTCATTTATATTTACAACTTTTTCATTACACTCTTTAGTAAAAATTATTCCTTTTCTAAAACTTGTTCTTGTTGCTTGATCAGGAAAATTTAAGTTGAGTGAAAATGTCATTTATTGCCAAGAAAAGTGACAAGGTGTGAAAAGCATGTAGGATGTACAATTACCAGCATTAATGTACCTGAAAAGCTAGGATGGGGTCAAATGATGAATGATTTCAATGTAGATATGTTACACTGCAACTAAATGCTTATTACAGCTATTTATTTTTATTGCAAAGTTTGTGTTACAAAAATGTGGTATACAAAAACGAGCCACTGGTATGTTAGTATACCTGGAATAATTTAAAAATTCAGAATATATGGGCAGCTTTATGCTAAATTCGAACCTTAGCGCACAGTCTTCATAGGTAACATTTAATATCGCAATATTTGGAGTTCATAATTACAGTACAATTTACTTGAGCAGCCATATGTTGACCTAACAAACATGGTACATAGTTTTGAAAACACATTTTGAACAAACTGTGCTGACCTCACTAACTAGATTATAGGTCATATGAGAAGCCATATGCCGAACTGATTGGCATAATTAAGCAGTCATTAATTCTGCTGACCTCATATCATTTTAATTTGAATTATTCTGACCTGATGACTTTAGAGGATTTAAAACTATTTGAGAATTCATATGCTGGTTTCATGACCAGAATTACAAAATTAATGATAGAACAATGAAAAATGTTACATCAGAAGCTAATACATTGGCAAATCTTACTTAGCAACATAGAGAACTGTCAGATGCTGACTTCTCTATTATGATGTTTGGTGGCAGTAAAAAAGGAAATATTAAACTTTGCAATCCTTTACATGAAGATCAAGTTTGGCAAATTTTGAATTTGAAAATATTTATCCGTCAATGCTGACTTCTCTATTAAAGTGCCAACAATGATGTTGACATTTTCAAACATTTTATGGTGGCAGTAAAAGAAGAAATATTTAACTTTGCAATCCTTTACATGAAGATCAAGTTTGGCAAATTTTGAATTTGAAAATATTTATCCTAATGTAATGACTTCTTGCCTTAAAGTGCCAACAATCAAGTTGGAGGATGACATTTTCAAACATTTTATTCTTTGTCATCTCTGTGGCAGCACAAATGCAAACAATATTTTGCATGTTACTATGAGATGTCATAAAACGGAGAGGATCGAATGCATCCAGATTTGATGGTGAATAAAGGGCCAGACGTGTGTTCAAACTGAGCAATGTACAGTTCTAAAACTTGATTGGACACACCGACGATTCAAGTTATTGTCTGTCAAAGTAATTATTATTAGCTGCCTATCACTTGATTTGGAGTACCTGAGTGTGATGCTGTTTGTGTATGAACAACTTCTAAGACGAGTGAATTATTGACAAACAAGTTGATGAAACAAGAATGTCAACAGCAGTCTCGTTTAGTCATCATTTCGTAAGTTCTATTGTTGATACAATGACCTTGTCAGCAAATACAATTCATCATTGAGTCAAATGCTGACTGACGTTTTTCATACTTATTGTTAGTCCATTATTTTACTCTAAATTGACGACGGATTTTCCATTGTTATTTCCTGATCATGACAAGGAGCCCACGGCGGGGGTGACCGGTCGGCAACGGATGCTCACTCCTCAATGGCACCTGATCCCACCTCTGAGGTTTTGGAGGTTCGTGTTTGCTCTGCTCCTACTTTATACTGTTTTATGGATATTTGATCTTGAACCCTGTTCATTATCTCTATATGTTTCATTGTACAGTCTTCTTCGTTTATTTGTATCCGGGAGTTATTGTCTTATTGTGTCTAGATCTGTGTTCTAAAGCTTGAATTCTACTTACCAAAATTGTATAAAAAGATTACACTTAAACGAATTGAAAATAGCAAACATTTCGTTTAATAGATAAATGATAAAGTTAAAAGTATCACTGGTAAATTGATTTGGTTGGAATTTTGATTAAAACCTATGAAGCCAGAAATGGCCTCTCAGAATATTTAACCAATGGTATTTCATTAAAAAGTATGCAAAAATATTGATTGTTTTAATGTATATATTGATTGATATCGCTGATATTATAGCTGTTGTTGAAGTTGTCAATAAATTGTCAAACAGGAAAAAATAAATTAGTTGTAATTGCATTTGGCTTTAATGTTATCTAAAGGAAAGTTATCAGATGCCCCAAACACTTAGTGACAACTGCTGACACTAAATTTCTAATCAGAGAACATTATTCTTATCATATTTTTTTTATCTGCTTTATATCACAGATTTCAAAAAATCTTATATGATTTCATGCTTTCATGCACTTCGGTGAACAATAATAATTAAGCACGAATCACACTCGGGTTCTTCAAATCAACTGAGATATATATATAAGCTCCTTATGCAGTTGAAGAAGGTATATTACTGTTTAAATAAGAGAAGCTGACGATTCGAAATTTGAAGTCATCACTTTTATCATAGAGCTTGGTTGATAGATTACCATTGAACGTCTTTAAAAAAAATTGTCCAAATATGAAACAGATACGTCAGACTCTGTGTTATCTATTATCTTAAGCTCACCAGAATATATTGTATCGAGATAAGAATCGATATTTGAATTCTTTTCATTGAAACTGAATTTCTGCTTTCTACTTAAAAGATAAAACTGAATGCTATATAAATCAATCTTTATTTACAGTTAGTAGCCTAGCTATCTTTTCATACCCATGTCCAACAGTGCCATACACAGATGAATGTGGAAACTTTGGGATTCTTTGGAATTGCAGTGGCCTCAATACAGACAGACTACCAGAAAACATACCACAAGAGTTAATAAAACGCAACGTGACTTTAGATTTGTCCTTTAATAAATTTTCTACTCTGACGGAACAATGTTTTGAAAACCTGGCTTCTATTTCAGTTGTGACATCCATTATCCTGAATCATAACAAAATTACAAAAATTAAAAATAAGGCCTTCCGAAGACTTTCTGGTTTATGCAGTCTAGATCTTTCAAATTGTGAGCTAAATAAAAACAGAATAGAGACTGAAGCTTTCTCCTATATACACAACCTCAAGTTCCTTCGAATTGATCAAAATAATTTCCAGTCGGAAGGTTACCCGGATGTTGCCCTTTCTGCAATTCAGTCATTGTCCAGCCTAAATATCGATATTTTCAGCGGATTTTCATTTACAGCACCATTTGAAAACTTAACCAACTTATCAGAATTACAGTTTCATATTGTAAATGCTTTTAGTTTAACAAATATTTCCTTTTTCGGACTTCAGCGCTCTAAAATTCGTCACCTTAATATGGCTTTTCACGGCAGCGTGTTTTGTGACGTTACTGAAGATCTGTTTTGTTCCTTTCCATATCTAACAGAAATGGTTAGAATTCATTTCGGTGGAAAATGTAACATTACTGCAGCCTTGCGCTCTCTAAAATGTTTCCAGCATCGCAATATTGGAAGCATCTATTTGGATCAAAATATCAAAGATCGTGGAGCAGATATTATTGTTTTAGATGAGTGGTTGTCAGAATATCTTATCAATGTCTGTGTCCGTGCTTTATTTTTACAACAGAATGGCATTAACTCTATAAAAATTAATATCTATAATACAACGTTATGGAATTGTCTACAACATGTAGATTTTAGCAGCAATCATTTCTATCATGTGGATTTATCAAGCATTCTTTCTTTTTTATTTGCACCGAACATGAAGAATATGAATTTCTGCTGCAATATTCCACAAACCATGGAGAATCAGTTTAATTTCTATCAATGCAATAAATCAGTATCCTTTATAAATATAACACTGCCTAAAACACTGGAAGTTCTTGATGTTTCGAAAAATTATATACATGATGTAAAAAGATGGATACCCAGTTTCAAACTTATTGGGGAACGATTACAAGAATTGTATATCCAAGAAACAAATTTTCCACTGTCATATGTCGACAAATTTGATTTGCCCTCACTGAAAACTCTCAACATATCTGGTAATAGCTTTGAAAAAGTACACTCAGATTTATTTCAGCATTCTCGAGGAATTCAGAACTTAAATGCAATTGGCATGAATCTAGATTTCACAGAAAAATCAAATTCGAAAAATATATTTCGAAATCTAAAAAATCTATCTTCAATCGATTTTTCAAAAAACAAATTGAATTATTTACCCTTTTCTCTTTTGAAAGACCAGCATCATTCTTTAATGAAAATAAACCTAGACAATAACAAATTTTCTAACATTCCTGACACCTTTGAATATATGCAGAATTTGAAATATCTGCATTTGCAATACAATTTGATATCTGGGTTCTCAAGGAATGACCAAAATATCATTGAATCATTTAGTAAAATATCAATTTACTTAGAAGGAAATCCGATCTCTTGTACTTGTTCAACTATTCAGTCTTTGAGATGGATGAGAAGTCAAAAACACGTATTTTCTGATATTAATAAAACGTTATGTACAGGGAACCGAGTACCTATCAGCCACTTATTTTATAATGAACAAATCTGGAGAAAATTTGATAAAGAATGCCAAACTAAACAATGGCTTATTTCCTCTGTGGTATTGATTTTGATTACTTTGTCTGTACTTCTTATAGCAGCTGCTTTACTGAGATACCGTATACACGTGGAATATGTTATATTGCGACTCAAAAACCGATGGAAAGGTGTACATTTACAACACAGAGAAAGCAACTACATTTATGATGTTTTTGTGTCATATGGTGAGAAAGACTATGCCTGGATTGTTCGTTATCTGTACCCAAAACTAGAAAGCTTAAATATTAAGGCATGGCTTAAGGACAGAGATTCAACTCCAGGAGATTGGGAGGCAGAAGAGATAGTGAAATGTATCAATGAAAGTAGAAAAGTGTTGTTCGTGATCACTGAATGTTTTCTTGAGAGTGGTTGGGCCTCATACGCCGTGCAGATGGCGGTTACTCACGCCTTCCATAACCAGCGTCAGAGTTCCATTGTTGTAATCATCAAAGACGAAATACCATTAGAGAGACTCCCGAACGATATCAAAAATATATGGTGGTGCATAGACTACCTTAAATGGCCTTCAGAAAGAAATGAAGACGAAGATTTATTGCGTCTTCAATTGTCTAATTTGCTCAAGCCCACGTAATTCTGATTAAAAGGCTTCGATACGGTTTTTTATTTCTCTATAAGTTGAAAAAAAATAAGATGGGATATAAGTTTGAAGATGAATCTTCACAATGATTCCCCATATATATGATTTTCAGGAATTGAAATCAAAGCTCTGACAATCTGATTAATGTTTACTTTTTCGAGGATATTTTTTCAAAGATTGATGAGATGTGTTTCACTGTGTACTACAGTATGTTCTACAACATGTTTTAAGAAAAATGATATACGAGGGTTGTTAGAAAAGTTTGCAGACACATTGAATTACAGAAAATCTATTGTGTACTGTGAAGTATGACCTATGTCTGAATGAATTCCTACATTTTGTTTATTGGTATGTAAAAAATCAGGTCCATAAAATAAAATCTTGAAATTTTACAACTATTTTTACTATTGGGTCATGGGATTCACGGAGCAATCACTTGACGTAAGCAACGTCACAACCAGATTTCAACCCGTTAAGCTTTGTCGCAGTTCTATAAATTTCTTCAGATTTTTCTTATCTATTTGCTGCTTTAAAATTGAATATCTATATCAAGACATGTTACTTTTCTACTTTAATGTATTTTGTACTTATTCGGATGTTATTGAGATCTTAACAAATAAAAAAGTCTATGCAGTTAATAGATAAGGTATGGAAACTATGCAAAACCATATAGACGCAACGCAACGTCCATGCGATAAGGGGGAATTGAAGTATCGATGGAGTTAATCGTTCAAAATGTTACTCCTTCCATTCTTATAAAGCTACAACCAAATGAAAACTTGTTCTTTGTATGTGTAGGGAATTCCCGGCAGCATCTTGAACATTTAAATCTCTTTTTAGACATTTTCCTGTCTGCACACATAATTTTTACTTAGTGCAGTGCTCCATGACGCTCAATGACGTTCCGATTTTTGGCTGTGTTTTAACGCGTTGATCATTTATAAACGGCTATAAAACAGTCATATACCCCCCAATTTAGTTCAAAATTTCTCCCAGTGACGTTTCCTGCATACTTTAGCGGCAGGTAAAATATCATAAATCTCTTTGCGCTACAATTGTGCAATTTTTAATTTTAACAAAGAGTCTTTGTGATGTAATCTTGCCAAAATGTAGCATGCTCCATGAAGTAAGTTTTATCAAATTAAAAATGCTGTATATTTTTCAATAATCACCAGAGAACACCAAATTCTTGTATATTTTTGGAAAAAAGGTTAAGATTTTATCTGGAAAGTTTGACCGGTTTAGTGGAAATAGCGCGCTCACAATAGAACTTGTCCGCGAACTTTTCTAACACCCCTCGTATATATTTGTTATTATGGTTAGTTTTAAATTAAAGTTAATTCTTATCCAAATCTTTTGTCCAGAGTAAATTATGCATTGTTTTTATACACTTGACGGTTTTCAAAACTACAAGTCTTTTTTTCTGTAATGTTCTCGGTTTTCAAATCGTTTGAACTATTTTTTTTGTTACTTAATGGTTAAATAATTTTTTAAAGAGTTGTAATGTATGTTTCAACTTGATTTATTCAATAATTTGTATATTTGATTTATATTTAATATCTATAAAAATGAAAAGATAAAGTTAACCAGATAGTTTATTTTTCTCTTTAAGTTTCAATTTCTAGTCACATATGTTTAATAAAATGATGTCGCGGAGTCACATGAATAAAGCAAATATACCAAAGTTTTTACACTATGAGACTTTATGGAACATTGATTGTATATGTAATTTATTAACCACATTTTGGTTACTGAGCTTGATAACTTGGAGTTTGCAGTACGGTTAAGGTTACAAATGGAAATAACAGACATTTAAATTTTTTTATTTAGACTTGTCACGTGATGTCGACGTCACATGATTTTAGCAATTATACTTGCAGTTTAGAGGTCATCTATAAATTCCAATATTGCAAGGGCATAACCAAGTTAAAACTCTTAGTCTAATTTATAATCCTTTTCAACACTATATGCAGTTTGTGAAAAGTGCTGAAAACCTATATAGATTCACGTTTTTAATTGCAAAAATTAAATTTGTTGGACGGCAGGTTGAATATTTTGCTGGTCAACTACACTAAATATTGCTATAATTAATTTATTTGCAAGATTTTATGAGGTTCGCAGCACTTTTCAAATATCTTAATGCTTCTTGAGTTTATGTGTAAACATAGAGGGTATGCCCTTGCAATAAATCGATTTATTAGGGCCCTTCCATTACTTTTTCAATGAATCTACAGACAAACACACGACAGTATCACTTGTCTGGAGAATGTACTGACAGTTTATACATAAAATACTTAAACAGACATCGCATCCAAGTAATCTTTGCTAGCCAAGGGTTTCTGATGCGCTACTCTCCTCATAAACCCTTGGCGTACGGTGAAGTCAAAAGACGGGATTGTTTTCGTCACGTGATCTTGAATCAATCAGGTACACACAGATTGCGTCATCGACAGAAATAAAGACGCATGTATCAAAAAAATTAAATCATTTTTTTTCTTCAAGAATATTTAAAAAGTAATAATTAAGTTATGTTTATTTATTATTTATAGTTCAAAGTGGAAGCTTCAATATAGATTTTTAATCACATATTTGGAAGATATCAATTCGATGACACCATATCTATTCATAGAACTGCAAGTTATCTTATGGATCATTGTTTACTTGCTTTTTTCATTTCCGAGATTAAAGAGTCAAGAAGTATCCCGAGCACAAATATCGTAATTTAAAAAACAATTGCTGATCGATTGGTCGACCGGGTGTACCGAATCCCAATCAGAACTCGAGGAAAAAGAACCCAACTAGAATAGCGTATCAGAAACCCTTGGCTAGCGAAGATACATCCAAGTTAACGGCCTTTTATTTAATTGCAAATAATATTTTATTTGAGAACAAAAGACATTTTTCATTGTACAAAATGTGACTTGATCAACCTCTCACTATATACAAACTGCGTCATTTTCGCGAGATGACGTCACATTGACAAGTACATTGCGATCGATGCATCGTTTATTTACTGTTGTGTGGGATTTAACAAACGACAACAATGCATGTAATAGTAAGTTTGTATGTAGTAAACAGATATCCAGCTGTTTGAAAAAGCAAGTAATTTCATTTTGTGGTATTTTGAAGACCTTATATTATGTGTGACATCATAGTAAACATTTCCCGTAAAAATTAAGCCCCGCCTCCTTACTTTAACCTTAACTGTGCTGCGCACACATTTCATGGGCCGCCATTGAAATTTCTACGGTGGTTTCAATTTACTCGACCATGCATTTTAACAGTTAAAACGTGTGTCTTTATTATTGGATAGAGATTCAAGAAATCGTGTTTATATCTATCCAAGAGAATTCACACTTCGAAAATACAAATTTTTATTGTCCCCCGCTTTTGAAAAAGCGAGGATACATTAAATCTCATCCATTTGTCAGTCTGTCCGTCTGTGTCAAAGACTTTAACCTTAGTCATGACTTTGAAATGAGAATGAAACATGGAGATAACGAACAGTATTCAAGATCAAAATTCCACATAACAATACAAAGGAGGGGCCGAGCAAACACTGACCTCCACAACATCACAGGTGGGATCAGGTACCTTTAAGGAGTGAGCACCCCTTGCTTACCAGTGATACCCGCCGTGCGCTCCTTGTCATGGTTGGGAAATAACGGAAAAATCCTTTGTCAATTCATTTTATAAATAATGGAATAACATGTAGTATGTAAAACGTCAGCCAGCATTTGACTTAATGATAAATTGTCTTTGCTGACAAGATCATTGTATCGATCATAGAACTTACGAAAGGATGACTTTAAACGAGACTGCTGATATTCTTGTTTCATCAACTTTCTTCCCAATCATTTACCTTGTTAGATGTATTATTTCAGACAAAGCGATCAATGATTGCATTCATTTAGCAAAAAGAAAATGCTTTTTACATTTTTCGAAAGTTTAGATACAAATATAATATAATATAAAAAAATATATATATCACTTTTTAATTATTTTTATAAATAATTTTATATTTAAAATAAGTTCACAGAGAAATCAAATTGCTTTTGAAACTGAATGTATAGGGAATTAGGAAGTCAGAAATACAGTTTTAAACAGTACATGCCAAAAAACATATTTGTTTTAAAAAAGTCAGTTGAATTAATTGTGTGCATATCCTTTAAAGTCTGCAATAGTAAGTGGAGAAATCATAAACTAATGTTGAACAAGTTGAAAGTTAGAATAAAGCACTAGGATTTCGATATCTTGCACAAAAAAAAAACAACGAAATAAGGAGTTCTCTGTATATCAAAATTAAAATTTACTGTCAATATATACCTTTTGTACCTTTTCACAATCTGTAGAGAAAAATAAATTGAAATGCAAATCTTTTATACAGATAAACCTGAGGTGAGTATATATTCAACAAACCCATGCAGGGTCAAAGAAGGTCAGGTAGTGTCAATGACATGCAGTGTGTTGACCGCCAATCCCAATTCAGACATCACTTGGAGCTGGGTCAAAGCAGATAGCCCTAGTAAAATCCTTCATCGAGGGTCTACCTATAATATCTCCAATATACAAAGGAATCAGACAGGGACGTACAGATGTACAGCATCTAACTCGATAGAAACATCCAGTCCAGATGTCACACGAGTAGATGTACATTGTAAGCAATAATATCAGTATATACTTCAATGTGTCTACACAGGTAGGGAAATATTAATTTAATAAAATGGTATACTGGTATATACTGATGAATTCATAGCGATTATTACAATTTAATGTCATTATAATGACACAAAGTGTTTAGAATAGCCTTTATTTTCAGAACAATTTTACATTCCCAAATAAATGGAGTCTAAACGAATGAAGTTACTCGAAACACCAATTAATTAACTAACTACTTTTTCCGAGAAGGAAATAAACACACCTGTTTCGGAATCGAGAAATTTTTTCATATATACGGTAGAGAAAACTTAAATTTTATATTCCATGGAACTTTATAAATGTACCATAGCATCAACGGCAGATGTACACTACATATCACAACAGAAAAATGTTGGGGAAAAAAATCAAGTGGAACATTTTCAAAACTATGGAACAAGATGCTGTATTTAACAAGCGTCAAATTCTCATGCCGATTTCTGAGATACATCTCATATGTTTTTCAAATACAATATTGGTATTTATTTTTTCATAATTTTCTTCATCGTATTACAAACATATTTAGAACAATATAAAGTATTTCTTTTTTTACACGCCATTCACTCTCACTTTCTCACTCACACTCATTCATTTTGGTAAGTGACGCTTTATATTTGTTCTTATCTTTAAACAGAAAAAAGAGAAGTATAGTTTTATATATTCATATATACATACATGTATCAATATAACTAAAAGAAAAAGTGTCACATGTTGTAACAGTCTATACCTTAATGAGATTATCACATAAACATTTCCAGTTTTGCCAGGTATTATCAAACGTTTGCATTTCTAAGTTTTGGCTTGCAATAAATTTTTCAACTCTATATTTATTGTATAAGTGAAAGAGAAGTTCCAAGAGGTTTGGCATTTTGCCTTTTTTTAAGACAAGAAAAAAAAATATATTTTTTATTCTATTTAATTGTGTACGACAATCAAGGAAGTGAAAAAATATCGACTATCATTATTGCTGTTATTTTTCTATATAACCTACATAGATTATACAAACAAACTATACACAAATGCTTGATCGATTCTTTTTAAATATTACCATCAAGGAAGTTAAAAAAAACACAAGTATTGTCGTGTTTGACATAATTTTTTAAACCTATGATATATTTTTGCGCACATGAATAGTGAACGAGTAATTCATGAATAATATTTGAATATAGACATCAAGGAAGAGAATAATATAGAAATATGGCGGCTACATTGCTGCTGTGTATTGTGATTGTTATTATTTCCCGGGATATCTCATTTGTACAGGGTAAAGAATTACAATATGACACATGTTTCAAAGTAAGTTAAGAAATAATGAAAATTGATGCCGTTTTTATAAGTTTATTAATTTTCTTTCAAAGGATCACCAACGATAGATCTTGTTCGGGGGAACACGGTGGTTGAAGAATACGGTCTGGCTGTACGAGGAACAACGACTCGGTGTTATAGTTCATTACCGATATTTACCTGGGATTTGGTGGTAATGGTATTATCTTTCATAGCGAAGCTTTAAAAATCTAATGAAATCTTTTATATATATTAAATGAAGGATATGGAGGTAACGAACAGTATTCAGTCTCAAAGTCCATAAAACAATGCAAAATAAAAGCAGAGCAAACACGGACCCCCGAAACATCAGATGTGGGATCAGGTGCCATGGAGGAGTGAGCATCCCCTGCCGACCGGTCACAGCCGCCGTGTGCTCTTTGTCATGATCAGGAAATAACAGAAAAAATCCGTCGTCAATTCAGTGTGTAAATAATGGACTAACAATTCGTATGAAAAACGTCAGTTAGCATTTGACTTAATGATAAATTGTCTTTGCTGACAAGATCATTGTATCGACCATAGAACCTACGACATGATGACTTTATACGATACTGCTGATATTCTTGGTTCATCAACTTGGTTGTCAATAATTTACCCCGTTTTAGAAATTGTTCATACGTAGAACATGCTCTTGCGTATCGAATCAACTGAGATATATATACTCCGTATGCAGGTGATGAAGGTATATTGCTGCATAAGTAAGGAAAGTTGACGATAGAAAAGTTAAAGTTATCATGTTTATCATATAGCTTGGTTGTTAGAATACCATTAGTGTCTTTTTCAAGTAAAATATCCAAGTATGAAACAAAAGTATCGGACTCTGTGGTATCTTTTATCTCAATAAATCATACAAACATATTACATTTAGTCTATCAAGCCGTTCTTAGTTTTTAAAATTGTTTTCTGCGAAATTATGGTGGCATATTCATTGCCCCCTTAGATGCCAAACAAATTATGTCAACATGCATGAAAAATATGTCAACATGCAACATACAAAAAATGGAATTTTAAAACGGGCGAATTTCTTTACTAACGCCAGTATCTGATATCATATTCGTAGATGCAAGATGCAAAATTATAATGTCAACATGCAACTTATTTATATTAAGAAGACACATAATTATGTAGACATGTGACTTATGTATGATAACTGTCATGTTAATTAGTTTCATCTTTATTTTCCATATTTATCTTATATCTTATGTCTTTATTTCTGTCTTTATTAATGTCTTTACATTTATCTTTTGATAAGTATCTTGTTAAGTCTATAGATGGAAGTATCCCACCTGTTCAGCTGTCAGGGGATCCAGTGATAGCCACAATTGGTGGATCCTGTAGCGGTGGTTATAGTTTCTACACAGGGACTGTATCTGTGAATTACCATGTTCCTGCTGTTTACGGACAAACTGTACATTTACGTTTAACCATTAACAACAGTCCTAGCATCTCAACAACTTCTATAGGAACATTGTCATTCCCAGGTATGAACAAAGCATGCCAAATTGATGGTTAGTTGTGACCACCCCATATACTAGTGAACCATAAAACCGTTTGTCACACATTAAAACTGATCGAAGAAATGTCAATAACGTTTGTGAAAAATATGAAATGTTGTAGTATGAACAGAGGTTTTAAGGAAACTTATTCTTATTAATGACAATATTCTCTGATCTATTAATCTTACATTTTATATATTCTTCAATACAGCAAAATACAATCTCACAGGGACATCAGATATAGCAGTACTTGGGAAGCAATTTACGTGGACTTGTCAAATGGAAATTCCTCCACAAGAGAGTCATGCACTTGTAAGATTTTACAGAAATGAAACCTTCGTAGGTTATGTCGGAAATGTTACTGGGTGTAAAGGACTAAGAATAGATCCTAGATACAACTATAGCTGTGCATCAGAGACAGAGTATAATCTCATCATTCCTTCAGAAAATATGACAGAAGAGGAAAATAACACGATATGGAGATGCTCTTACTTTGGTGGAAGCCCGTCATTTAGCAGTGTCCAAAAACAATTGATAATCGGAAGTAAGATTTAAAACAGTTTTCTCCTCTTGTTTGATATGGAAATACATGTTGTGTATATTAGATTGTTATACTCAGTCTGAAAAAAAAATCATCTAATCTAAAAAAAATAGTTTATTCGAAAGCTTGACTTTTTTTGCAGAAATCATGTTTTCTACACAGTGGCTGATTAAATTATCACATTAATTATGTAATTGGCAAACTTAAAGTATAGTGACTTTACGTTCTTATTTGTTGTAAATATCAAAATATAAAATAGGTAATTGAATGTACATGTATATAATTTCAAACTACTCAATAAATTAGCTAAGTTCTTTTTCATAGAAAGTCCGGAAGTACAAATGATGACACCAAGTCCCTATAAGATTGAAGAAGGTAAAACAGCTGTTATGTCATGTGGCATTATAACCGCTACTCCTAATACAGATATTATTTGGAGCTGGGTAAAAACCGACGGGCCGGAAAACATCCTCCATAATGGATCTACTTATACAATCTCCAGTATACACAGGGGACAGTCCGGCACGTATACATGTACAGCCACAAACATTATTGGAACATCTCTACCGGCTACAGTTCAGGTCGATGTACTTTGTAAGTATTATCACTAGCAGTTCTATAGGAAATGGAAGACAATTATCACAAACCAATTCGCATACAGTATTTTTTTCTATCTACATGTTAAATATATTATTACATTGTTAAAATTATTTTATTTGAAAATGTCAGTTTTCTTTCCTTGCATTATTAATATTTTCTTATTTATATACAGTTGTATATTTTTTTTTTGACAAAGCGATCAAAGATTTCATTCATTTCGCAAAAAGGAAATTTTTTTTTTTTTTTTTTTTATATACATTTTCCAAAAGTTAAAATAAACATATAACGTATATCCCTTTTTAATGATTTTTATGAATATATTTATATATAATAAGTTCACAGAGAACTCAAATTGCTTTTGAAACTGAATATATAGGGAATCAGGGAGTCAGAAATCCAGGATTAAACACCACATGCCAAAAAAAAATATTTATTTTAAAAAGTCAGTTGAATTAATTGTGCGCATGTCCTTTTAAGTCTGCAATAGCACCATTAAGTGGAGAAATCATAAACTAATGTTAAACATGTTGAAAGTAAGAATAGATTTTGATACCTTGTCAAAACACACAACAAAATGAGTTCTTTGTACATCAAAATTAAAAGAGGGTGTTGCAGAAACACGCGATTATTCCCTATATATCGAGAAGGACATTTAAATACCCTCGTTTTGTCTAAATATAGATACAGCTATGTAGAGGACTATGTTAACAGTGGGTGTTTCCTGCTTGATACAGCAAAACACTTTCGTCATTTTGCACGAAAAAGGTTGGAACAACAAAAAGCTTATTGGCTAAAAGATATAAAGATAAAAGATATACTGTAGACATCGTGCTAAAATATTTTTCATGAAAGAAAACTGCGTCCCATGCATTATCACACTGTTGGTGCTACATCCAAGACATCTCATTTGCTGTTACTAACTAAGAGACCAGAGTTATTTAACATTGCAATAACTACAGTACGTAAAAAATTAATAATTTAAACAATACAGTAACTTTATTTTCCAAGACAAAACTAAATAAAGCATTAGTTTTAAGTCAAAGCTCATCGAGGAAAACAATTTAATCCTATATTTCAAATATACAGTTATTACATAATTAACTTCTTGACATCCCCCCACTCTCTCTCTCTCTTTCAAATAATATCTAATTTCATTGCATTACCATTGTATATGGGAAAAAATAAGACAAAAATATGCAAAAATGATCCATTCCAGGATTCGAACACATTCTCTGGTAAAAGTACTAGTTGGAAGCCCACCAGCATATCCACTAGACCATTTCCAACACGATGATTATCAAGTGATATTTAATGTACACATTTTGCATTTCGTTTTGAGAATAATTTTATTCAATTTTTGCGTTTTTTCAAAAATGTGCCTATTTGAAACAAAAATCGGAAATGACAGTTTTGAAGATAATTCCTGCCTCTCTGTGTATATATCAAAATTATTCTGTTTCAAGGAGGCATTTTTTCAGAACAATTGGCATTCCCTATTTAAAAAACGGAAAATCTGATATATTTTGCCGTGAGACTAATTTTCACATCATTTAATAGCAAATTGGAAGTCAATATGCAGCTTCAAAATATTGTTTCTCGTTGTGCTTTATGTATTGTTGCATTTGAAAAAAATTAATATGAGTTTCTGCGACATAAAAATTCTTCTTTTAATCTGCTACACATTTAGGGAAAATAACAAAAGAACTGCAACACCCTCTTTACTGTCAAAATATACTTTTTGTGCCTTTTTACAATCCAACTCTGTAGAAAAAAATGAAAATCTTTTATGCAGATAAACCTGAGGTGATTATAAATTCTACAAACCTATACAGGGTCACAGAAGGTCAGGTCGCGTCAATGACATGCAGAGTGTCCGTTGCTAATCCAAATTCGGACATCACATGGAGCTGGATCAAAGCAGATAGTCCTAGTGCGATTCTGCATCAAGGGCCTACCTATACAATCGCCAGTATACAAAGGAATCAGACAGGGATGTACAGGTGTACAGCTAGTAACTCGATAGGAACATCCTATCCAGCTACAATACAAGTAGATGTACAATGTAAGCTTTATTAATTCAATGTATACATGAACATATTTATGTGTGGTGTTACAAAAAATTATTAGGGAAATATTGATTTAATTAGATGGTATAATGAAAGAAACTAATGTTTAAATAGGGATTATTAAAATTTACTGTCATTAAAATGACACAGCGTGTCTTTAATTTCCGAAAATTGCAACATTCCTTATCAAATAGAGTCGATTCGAATTGAGTTACCCGTAACTTCAATGAATTAACTAATTAATTTTCCCTAGAAGGAAAATAAACACACCTGTTTCGGAAGCGAGAAATTCTTTCATATATAGAGAAAATTTAGATTTTGTATTCCATGAAACTTTATAAATGTGCCATAGCATCAACGACAGATGTACGTGTACCAGGACAGAAAAAAGTGGAAGATTTTCAAAACGATGGAACAACGTGCTGTATTTAACAAGAATAAAATGCTTCATGCCTTTTCCTGAGAAAACGTAATATTATACATGTTACATGTATTTCAATAATAATATTGGCATTTTTTAAATCCGAATATCAGATTTAATTTAAAATAACGTCTTATTTGAAAGCATACATGTGAGTAACTGAAATCAAACTATAAATGAATTAATCGGTAAAATTGAAAGTTATTCTATGAGAAGAATTTGGTTTTTAGATAAACCCGAAGTAAAAATCACTCCGCTTAATCCGTACAGAGTTAAGGAAAGTACACCTGCTGTGATGTCATGTATTGTGTTGACTGCCAATCCATATATAGGCATCCGATGGAGCTGGATCAAGGAAGACAATCCTGATAGTATTATTCACACGGGATCAACGTACGAAATCTCCAATTTACAAAGAGATCAGTCTGGCACGTATAGATGTACAGCCATCAACTCTATAGGAACATCTAATCCAGCCTTTTTACAAGTAGATGTACAATGTAAGTGAAAATCTTGCTATAAAATAAATATTGTATTATAATTTGTCTGAAGAATTTGATTGATTCACTTAGATGGATACACTGAGAAGGATATTAGGAAAAAAGGTAGGTTCTTGAAAAAATGGTTTTAGGCGAAACGTAAGCAGGGCTTGAAAGTTGTGTGTATTTAAGGGACAACAGCTAGTATATTACTGTATTATTTTTCTAAATATCTAAATAATCTAGCTTTCCAATCGTTAACTTTCCATTAACATGAATATCTCTTTGTAAGTTTGTTGTATTGTAACATCGTCTGATACTAGTGTGACGTCAGTTGTCAGTTGTCAGCTATCAGGCTTCTTACAAGATCATTTTCATTGACCTTGTAGAGAAGATTCCGATGCGGATTTCTCTCTTTATACGAGGGGCTTTCAATAAATAATGTCATTGGGGCTCGGAAAGAAAAAAAAAAAAAAAAAAAAAAAAAAAAAAAAAAAAAAACGTTTTTCTATGACTAAGTCTTAATAATTTAGCTAAAATATTCTCTTTCCATTAAAACGCATATCTGTAACATTTTCACTCAATTTCTAATTGTTTTTCGAACACATGTTTGAGTATGACCCTTCATATACTGGAATATGGCAGATCCTATGATTTGCTGTACTTGTTTTTTTCTTTCTGATAGATGTTTTTCTAAGTTTAGGAAATGAAACAAGTCAAAGGTTGAAAGATCTGGCAAATTTTGTTGGTGTGACAAAACATTAACTTTCTGTTTACCCCCAAAACTCCTTTACTCTTCATGGCCTGTGGTTTTGGACGCAGTCAAGAAGACATTTAATGTAGTGAATTCCTCATTCTGTTTCCTTCCTCTCATACACCTTTCAATTTTTTTTGCAAAAAAATTGTTTTCTAGACCCCTCCAGAAATTTGAACTTTCTCCCCGAATATGAATTTGAAGAACAAGACCGCTAATATTTAAGAAAATAGCTTAGAAAACTGTGTTACGCTCCTGCAATTCTTTGCTCTGTTTAGGCCTTTGCAGTTTTGTCAAGTGCATGTTATTGTAAATTGTTTTGAGGGCTTAAAGCAAAATGGATTCAAGTTTCATTATCCGTTAGAATTTCATACAAACGTGGAAAAGTACAATTTTTGATTTTTTAAAATAATTGTTTGGATATTCCTACACGCTGTCGTTTTCACTCATTTTTCAAAATATAGGGTGACCTTTGAGTATTAAACCTTTTTACTATAAAATGTTTCTTTAAAACAGTATAAACTATCCCCAAAATGAATTTATCAATTTTGCTATATGTCTTAAAGTCAATAAAACATAATCAGTTATAATTTGTTGAAATTTCGCAAATTTACATCGGTTGTTGTACATGTAAGTCATTGTTGCCAAGGACGGTACCCATTTTTGATGCCCATTATATAATTTTTGTTTATTGAAATCTACATGTTCACCTGCCTATAAAACAGGCATTGATTGCTGCAAATTTCACATATTTTAGTTAATATATTTTTGGGATATTAACGAGTTTTACAGGTGCTTTAATGAAACGTTTAATTTCAGTGTCTCGAATAGCCCTTGTTTTCCAGCTTCCCACGATGAAATAATGTGATAAAAAGTGGTCACACAAACTGTTATCAATTCATTTAAAATTCAAAAATGAAAGAAAGTCAAGCTTTATGTGATATGACTACTATGTTGTATGCCATCGAGCTAATGACATTATTTATTGAACGTCCCTCGTATTTTTCTTTCGATCATTCTTTTTCATAGAAGTCACTTTTGTAGTGAGTGGAAGCAAATGAAAATTTATCTTTTTTTAATGTAAGTTAGTAATTAATGTTCCATAAATATTCTTCTATTTAAAGAAATACATATACCTAAATCTATTTTACATATATTTAGATGGCCCAAGCCTAGTGACATTTTCTCCAGACATCAACACCATAGATAAAGTAGAAAACCAGACAGTAAGCCCTATTATGTGTTCAGCAGTCTGTAATCCAACCTGTATTTATCGTTGGACAGGAGTGAGTACAGTGAATTCAGCAAGGCTAGACCTTGGAGAACTGAAACGAATAAAGAGGGGGAACTACACATGCACAGCTAGTAACGTGATCTCTTCCTCCTCAAGAAGCCTCGTTGTGACTGTCAATTGTATGTTTTAATGTTATTTTTGTAATTCTCTACAAATAAGTTTTAATTTAAACTAATTATTACATGTACTTATTTTGTTTGTAGATCCTCCAGATATTGAAGTGTTCCAAGCAAGTGGTAATCAGGTTTATGAAGAATCTTCACAGTTTAGTATTATGTGTAAAGTTGACAGCTTTCCACTTTCTAACATCTATATCGAAAATAAAGAAACTGGAAAGGTAATCTCTTCAAGTGGACCATCGAAATCTCTCATATTCAATGAAGTATCTGCTAAGTGTTATCAAACTTCTAATTATACATGTAACAGCCGAAACTTCTATGGATCAACATCATCAATTAAACTCGGGATCTACATTCATTGTGAGTAACTCTAAATCTTGAAGATATTTTGTATTTATGTTAATCATTTCTTTTATTTAAAATCTAAGACAAACATTTATCTCAAGGCAGGCCAAGAGCTTTAGATGGAAAGTCAACTATCATAACTGGAATACAAAAAGGAAAAGGACTAAATATATCTACTCAATTCGTTGGATACCCTCTCCCAACGATATCTTGGAAATTTAAAACAAACATATCGGATATACTTACCATACTCTCTGGTGAATTCCAAACATTGTCAGAACCATTGAATGTGTCAATAATACAGACAAGTCTTACTAAAATGACCGTGCGTCCAGCGGAGTTCGGTTACTACATAGTTACAGCTAGCATTCCAGGAAATATATCTCAAAACTATACAGTCACCTATCATGTGATTCCAGAAAGTATGGTCAAATAAATGACATTTTGCACTTTTCGTTTCTTTTTTAAATCTCCATTTGATTTGAAGTGAAATTACAATGTTGATCTATGCTTTTATTTTACTGATATCTGACATATCGCGTTATGCCGCATTATTTTTCTTCCATGACCACTTTTCCAAACGTATTCTCTGACAAACCAATATGAATTTCTGAATTTAATTGAAAAAATCTAAATACTTTTTTAGGAAAACCAGACGCTCCAAGCAATATTTCACTTGACTGTGCAATTTCAAATGGAAGAGCATTTATAAAGTGGATTCCAGGTTTTAATGGTGGAGTAGATCAAACATTTGTTGTGTCTTACAGAACAAATACTGGGCTTCAGAAGAACACAGCTCAGATACACTTACAGTCCTATGCAACTGTTACAGGATTAAAAGATCAAACGTTATATCTTTTTAAAGTCGTTGCGTCAAATAGGAATGGAGAAACATCGTCTGAGGAAGTTCACTGTACAACGAAAGGTATACATGTATTACCTTTTTGACCAATATGCCGATTAAATGCTTGAAATAGCAAATAAATCGATGTTTCTTTAAGTCTTTTGTTACAGTATTTTTAACATTTTAATCTAAATAATACATTATTGTATACAAAATATAGTTTCTGGCTTAATTTTATTTGAATAGAATTTAATTTTTTAATATCGCTAAATTTACATTGTAAATTCAAAATTTAATGTAAGAACTTAATTATTATGCAGAATTTTAGAAATTAAGATCCAAACAAAAATCTGCTTAAAAGCGCAGGATTGAATTCCTTAAATAATAATACTTATTTACGCGAATATGGTTAAACATATTTGCAATAAAAAGGGACATATTACGGAGGTACCATTTACATATAGTAACTGTAAACAAATATAAAAGAAATCTATGCCAATATTTTTATGAAAATGTGTTTCCAATGTGGTAAATTACTTTTAAAATATAAACAGTCAAACAGTCTTTACCATTATAAATACGAATTAGATCCTAAGGGAAATAACTCTAAAATGATGAACAGTGTTGGTAGATCTGTGTCATGTTTCTAAATTTGTGTTTTCAGTCATGATATCTAGATATGATTTGAAATATGGATACAATAATGTATATAAAATATACACTTTCTGAAATGACTGGATTTTGGAAAATTTTTATGGTAAAAAATTAAGTAGGTCCTTTTTATCAACATTTTACATAGGAAATGCATTGAGAATGGTAAAAACATTGATCTGACAAAATCTAATAAGGAAGGGTGGCTTGGTGGGTTAAATGTACCAGAATATAACATGTTAATTATCATAACATCTGTTTAAGAGTTCTTGAAAAAATCTATACAAAAGCCAGGAACCTTGCCAATGTCCTTAAGGTTAGTTTCACAATAAGAAAATAAGAGCACCCATTATGAGAATTGAACCCGGTACCCTCACCGTAGCAGTCCTATGCTCATTTCTCTGAGCTAACGAAGCTGTTGTAAGACATGGGTTTAGATTAACAGTACACTTTTTTTTTAGTTTTTCTTTCTATATTATATATAAATAATACTACTTATATGTAAAAAGTATTTACATGTATCATATCAATATTCTTTATCATGTATTAACAAACAATAAAAACAAGCATTCAGAAAGGCGGATTTTACGCGGGTTAATATACTTGTAGAGCTCCATTCCTTAAAAGTAATGGGCCTCGGCCCCTTCGGGGCCTCGGCTCCATTACTTTTAAAGAATGGAGAAATACTCGTACATTAACCCTTACATAATTAAATTTTAAGAAAAATCCAAATTATAAGAATCACAAGTATTCCCTGCAAACGATTTTTCCATTTTTTTTTTTTTTTTTTTTTTTTGTAATTCTTTTTACTTCCTATTTGACTTTAACCCTACCAAAATATTTCAAATTTCTGTCAAGTTTGCGTTTTATATCCTAGAATCTACTGTCCCGAACATAGGTGGCATCATTGGTGGAATAGTTGGAAGCATTTTTTTGTTGATAGTTATTGCTCTCTTCATATTGATCATAAGAAAATACCAAATCAAGTGCCTAGGTATGTATCTTTTCATTTACACACAATAATTTATCAGAATCTTATTCAAACCTCATTATGTCTATAACTTCATTGGGAAAAAAATAATATACTAGGAGACTCGAGAAAAAAAGAGTGTACAATATAGTTAAAAGTAGTTTTTGGGACTTCCATCTTACATCGATATTCAATATCTATGATATTCAAAATATCGAAGTTCAAGAAACAAAAGTTATAATGTGATTTTATGATTTATATAAATGAATTTAATTCTATATTTTGATTGTTATGAATTTCAGAAACAGTCCCGAACATCAGGTATGCTCATAACAAACTTTCTATACTTTATCGAAATATATGTTGCATTGAGAAAAAAATGTTGATATATTTGATTTATTTATCTAAAGAAATGTAATTTCGTTCAAAATTATCAGCAAACTCAATAGAATGATTCTTTTTACAACAAGAAATATTGAAAGAAGAAGAAAGAAAACGTATCGTTTTTAATGAAGCTTATGTGAATTAAATTCATCATGTACATATATCTACATAAAAATACGAATCGAAGCATTATATATAACTGAATGTACATTATCAATCATACGTTCAAGCATTGAATTGTTTTGGTTGTTATAGATTTATAACAATTTGTCACTCAAAATGAGCCGAGAAAAACGTCAGGTTGACTCATATATAAAAGAGCCTGTTTTAATATGCAGTTAAAGTATATCATTGAGGGAGTTAGCAAGATTCCAGTTCCCCAAGACCAGGACTATTTCCCAAGGTGCACCACGCCGAGGGAAATAGTCTTGGTCTTGGGGAACTGGAATCTTGTTAACTCCCTCAATGATATGCTTTAACTGTTTTATTATACCGATACAAATATAAATTGTAAAGATCACCTTTTTAAGAAAAAATATTCATTTATAGATTGATTTATCATTATCAGTCGCAAATACCAAATTAGAAGAGAGTTATTTCATAATTCTAATGCAATCATTGCATTTTGTTGTTTACGTCTTATTTTGTTGCGTTTTGTTAATGAAATACGTCACGAAGCATTGTGTTTTTGCGTCGCTCTTTTATGACATCACAATGAAAAATCTATAACCGCGAATTAGCATGACTAGCTTTCGACCGAGGGATTAGTTCAAAATACTAACGCACGGCGATTAGTCGATTCACAGCTTTTTCTAGGGAATTGTTCAAATCTAATCAATTAATTTTATATAGGTAAAAATCAGTAGAGGTGTAATAATTTATATTAATGATCAAAGTTCTTTATTTTTTTACAGGGAAAAGGAAACTGAAGTTTCAAGCAAAACTTCAGATTTAAAAGATAAGTAGATGAAATGTTAGAGTGACGTACTTTAATCATTTCTCATTAAAAAAATTTTCTTTATCTTTTTCTCTTTTACTTTCAGGTCAAGAAAATGACGAAAGGTAATACATGTACAATCAAACAATTGAAAAGACAATGGTTATCTAAACATTAAGATAAGTTTTACTCAACTTTCAATAATAAAATAACCATAATCAAAGGGCATTACGTGTACTTTAAGTGAATTTGGTATCCCGGACTCAACTTGTAAAACTTCAAAGACTTGTATTGTACTTGATAAGGAAACAGAAACAAAATGAAGATATCTCAAACACAAAAAGGGCTTAAAATTGTCAAACCCTCAGATGTAAATGACATTAAGAAAACATTTCAAGGCATTAATTTTACACAGAATGATACAAATGATAAATAAATTTCCATTTCCTATCCTGACGCATTTGTGTTTCCTAATTTTTTTTTACCTTCATTTTAACTAGTCATTCAAAAAATTATCTTTGTCCCCCGCTTTCGCGAAAGCGAGGGGACATTAAATCTCATTTGTCTGTCCGTCTGTCCCTCTCTCGGTCTGTCTGTCCGTCAGTCTGTCAGTCTGTCCGTCCGTCACAAAAACTTTAACCTTGCCCATAACTTTTGATTTAGTGGAGCTATGACTTTCATATTCCACATGTGTATTCCTTGTGACAAGACCTTTCTTTGGGTACCACCAAATTTGACCTTTTGACCTTGACCTTGGAGTTTGACCCACTTTTACACAAAAATTCCAAACTTTTTCTTTGGCCATAACTTTTGAATGGTAGGTACTAGGACTTTTATATTTCACACACATATGTATTGTTTGTAACAAGACCTTTCATTGGATACCAACAACTTTGACCTTTTGACCTTGACCTTGGAGATTTATGTACTTATGAAAAAACTTTAACTTTGACCAAAACTTTTTTATAGTAAGGGCTAAGGATTTCATACTTTATGTATATAATTCTTTAGAAAAGAACTTTCATCAGATACCAAGAACTTTGATCCTTTGACCTTGACCTTGGAGTTTGACCTACTTTTTTAAAAACTATAACCTTGGTTACAACTTTTGAACGGTGGATACTATAGGACTTTCATATTTCACATATGTATTCTTTGTACCAAGACCTTTCATTGGATACCAACAATTTTGACTTTTGACCTTGACCTTGGAGATTTATTTACTTATGAAAAAACTTTAATCTTGACCAAAACTTTTGAATGGTAGGGGCTAGGGCTTTCATACTTCACATATGTAATCGTTGTGAGAAGACCTTTCATTAAGTACCAGAATCCTTTGGGTTTGACCTTGGAATCTGACCTACTTTTCAAAAACTTTGACCTTGGCCACAACTTTGAAACAGTAGATACTGGGACTTTCATATTTCATATATGCATTCTTTTTGGCAAGACTTTTCATTTGATACCAACAACCTTGACCTTTTGACCTTGACCTTAGACATTTTTTGTTAAAAAACTTAAACCTTGACTATAACTTCTGAATGGTAAGGGCTAGGGTTTTCATACTTCAAATATGTAATCCTTATGAGAAGACTTTAGATTGGATACCAAGAACTTTAACCCTTTGACCTTGACCTTGGGTTCAGTGATGATTTCTAAATAAATGACATATGATAGGGTGTTCATATTACACACAATAGGTCATAAAAAAAATGACATCTCACCCACAATGGCACTGAAAGCGGGGGACAACAATTCCTTGAATTTGCTTGTTATTGCTTTGTTTAACTTTTAAAAGAGCTTCAATTTCAAATGGTAAAAAATGACAAAGTTTAATTCTATAAAGGGTGCACTACGAAGAACTAAAGGCGGTTAGTAGGGACGGAGAAATGAATTATGACGTCATCCAATCGGCAGGCAGTAAGTATTATTTTATTCTACGCAACCGTTACCCCTTTCAAAAACTAAAACTGTTGATACCAAAAAAAAAAAGAAAAGAAAGGAAAATAATCATTAAAAAAACGTACATGTATACACATGTGAAATGATAAATTTTCGTGGGGGAAACCGGTTTATCTCGGTGTTTTCTTGTTACATCGGAACCCAAAAATCCTTGCCTCCCCCAGTATATGCTTCATATTTTGAACTTCAAAACTGAAACCCCCCAAACTACATTGACCTATAATTGTTAGACCATGAAAATTTAACCCCTTTTCAAAATTTAAAACTAAATCATTGGTCGTTCTGTTCCAGGAAGTAGCGATGAAAATATCATGTAAGTTTTTTCACGTTTGTATTGTATAAAGTAAAGTTTTAAATAACTACTCTATTTATACTGTGCATGAAGCGTTATTCTTAATTTAAATATGCCTGCCTCAACTTCTTTTTTACAAAAAAATTCAGTGAAGGTTATGAAAGCCTTGATCTACAACACAAAAAAGAAGAAAACAAGTACGAAGCATTAGGAAAGATTGAAGGTATATAGATGTTGAAATCTTTGAAATGATAACTAAAATATAATAGAAATGGAAATTTGTTTTGGTCGATTTTAATTACATTAAAGTAAAGAGTATTTTTCTGTAAATTTACAGATTACAAAGATCCTGATAAAACAGAATCCGAAACGAGAAAGTCAGCAGATGTCTATATTAATGAATTATTCAATTGAGTGAAATACATGTTGTATATGTATAGTGTTGATGAGAGGATACTGATTGAAATAATGCTTAACATCATTGTTTCTTTTAATTTCTTTCACAATTCTTGGAATTTAACACTTGGCATAAATAAGCCACAAAATGTTCTTATAATACTGGATCTGTGTAACAAATGTTCTAATGCCGGTGTAATTTTATAAAGAGAGAACCATGGTATTTATAAAATGTCCATTTCAATATTACAAACATGACTGATCTTGCAATCTACATCATCCCAATTAAAGCAAGTCTATCTTTATGTTAATTCATTAAGTTGTTGTTCTCATATAGATGATAAAACCTACTGAGAAAAGTTCAGAGGACTTGTTAAATCTTAGTTTCTCATCATTTCTAATGATAATTACATGTATCATTTCCAGTATTGATATAATCTTGAAGTTCTTTGGTTGTCCTGCTTTTTTTCTTGACTTTGTATTATTACCGCCCATTTCTTTATCTTGGCGATTACTGGGAAATAAAGTCAACATATGCAGCATTTTCCACATTATTTGATGTTTTTAAATGTAATTCAGAGTGAGATTTAATTTATAGTTTATTTTCAATATGACAAAAATTAATTATACAGTCATCAGTTTGATTTGTGAAGATATTGTTAATTAAAATACATACATATTGTAAGAATTACGGCACCTTTCTCGAAAAAGATTATTTTTTCCCAACAGCACAGCTTATTCCATGATACTTGCATCTTCCCTATTCGCGTTGAATTAACGGATAAAGTCTATGAATTACTTTTATAACTTGCAATTAAAATCTTCAATTTACTCACACGCTTGGTGAATTATGTATTTCAGAAAAATTCGAAAGAAAGGTGGTTTGTTACAGTTCGTTACTATCCATGCAGCCTTAATTTCGGTCTCAGGTTATAAAGAATATAATGTACATTAAGATGTGGTTTACAAAACTGATATTGACTTCGGCAGCTTTAAGGTTGACAATGTTGTTATTCGGATGAAAATTTCAATGATGAACTCAGCTACATCCAATGTTTATGTATAATTTAAAACACATCAAAAGTACATAATTGCATAAGAATATTGTTTAGTTTATTGTGCAAATGATAGTCGTGCTGATTGAAATAAATTCTCTTCTTTTACACACACATTTCTTTTTTGTCTATTTTAACTTTTGTTCGGCACTACCTCAACAGGATCTGGATCTTTCTAGTCTGTATTGTTCAAGTATATCATCCCCACTTTATCTGATTCTAGAGTGAAATCTCCAAATACTTCTGGAATCAGTTCAACGGGTATGAAACATTCTTCTATGATTTTACGGAGAGGCACTGGATTACTTGTTCTTTCTAGGCAGACCGTTATGTTTTGTTTAGCAGCTGTGTAATTTTGAGGCCAGTCTGGTTTATGTTGTGGAGATTTTATATATTTTTGAAGTTCTTCAGTTGTTTTGCATTTTGTCTTGAATTTGTAAAAGTTTTTTCCGAAGTATTCAGCACAAACTGCATGACACAGCCAATATACTGCTGAATTCCAGTTTTCTTTCATCATGTAAAGATATCCGAGTAGACTAAATGATGTCGCACTAAAGTCCTCGAGGCAGTAGTTTTCGAAATCTTTCAATATAGTATCAACTTCTCTTTCTGCGTTTCGTTCCTTTGAATCCATTTTTATCTTCTCTATGTCTTCTGCTTCTGGATCTCGATTTTTCTCTACTTTGTCTTGTCCGGAAGAAGAGGGATTGCCTTTTCCAAGATTTCTTTCTAGGTCCTTTTCTGGGTCATTTTTAAAATTACGCTCTTTTCCTTTCATCAAACAAAACATACTATTCCCTAAAATGTAATAGCAAAGGGCTTTTGACTTGCAGCGAAAAACTCCATGGATATCTATCTCGTTCTTTAGGAATTCGTCTAGTACCTGTAGCAATGATGTCGAGAACTCGTTTTCAGAGTCGACATCAATATGTTCAATGTACTTTTTCAGGAGTTCTATCCCTTTATTCCACTCTTTTTGTACAAAATGTAAAAGAGCAACTCCTGCAATCATGCCTGATGGAGGTTTTTCTCCTAAAGTCAACAACCTGTTAAACTCCGTTTTTGAATTTTCAAACGCCATTATTCTTTCCGAATTCTCAAATGGCAAAGAGCAAGCATATGCTAGATACATAAATGCCAAATTTACTCTTGACTGAGTAAAATCCGGATAACTTTTACTTATTTCCTGGAACATATCTACTGATTTTTTCGGACATCTCACTTTTAGTGTTAAATACACCAAAACGTCTTTAACTGGAAAATTTTGAAACTTTTCTTCCCAAACCTTAATGATGTATTCGACTGCAGAATCGCATGAAGCACTTTGTATTACACCCTGTACATGACAAATAATTTCCTTATCTTTTGCTACCAAGAAATTTCCAGAATCAATGAAAGCCTTTTCTGCTTCTTCAAATCTTTCTTTGGTTTCGCACAATAAACCAAGAAGATATTGTGAGCTTTGGTATTCGTCTGCTGAGCAGTAATTCTGGAATTTTACCAGGTACTCATTCCAAGATGTGATGTCATCTTCATTGTCACATAAAATGCGCACAAAGTAAGCCAGTGAAACAGTTGGAAATTGGATTTGTTTAAATGCATTTGTGAATAATGTTTTCGACAAATGTGCCATCAAAAGTCGTGGAAGCGCATGAAATGTAAGAACATTGTAGTTGTTCATTTGGTGTTGGCAATTCTTTCCCCTTGTAATTGTAAAAAGATCTTCTAAGATATCCTTTGCTTCTTTTTTCATGTTGCACCTAAGCAGGAAATTGGCATAGTTTATATGTGCTTGTACAGTCATTTTATCTCTTTCCAACTTCTCATAAAGTGTCAGCGTTTTTCCTTTGACTTCCTTGAATTTCTCAGAATCAATGGGATATGACATCGATGCTGAAGAATATAGTAATGCTAAATACTCTTGAAGACCAGACGTGCCCTGACTATTCTGAGCGTAAACAAGTATTGATTGCATGAACATAGTAACTGGAAAAACTAATGTGTATTGTGTTGGAGAAGACATGCATAATGTGTATTGTGTTGGAGGAGACATGCATAATGGGTTTTCTATGATGCTCAGAATAAAATCTGAAAGATTTTCAAAGAACATTTTCATATGTCTATGCATGTCAACTAATAGCCTTGCAACTTCTGTCGTTTTGAGGCTCATGAGGCAACTCCAAGTAACCTTTTCAAGGACCATCATATAATTATTTTGAGTTGTTTGTATATTCTTCAAATTGTCATTATCGGTCAATGGTTGGATGTCCTCTCGAAATGCCGACCTTCTACTTAGATCTTGGAGCACATATTCGTCCGTAAAAGGAAGTAAAATAAGTATGGGATTCTTCCTCGCTTCTTTCAAAATTCGCTCTGCATCTGAAAGGTCCTCTTCTGTCAAAACGTCAAACAAATTATTTTCGGGAATGAAAAAAGTAGGGAGATTCCTACATTTCACATGCTCCAAGAGCCTATCCAACAGGTAAAGAAAACACCAGCCAGGATTTTCCCATCTTGTTTCAGGTAATATCTCGCATGCATACAGAAAAACTGTTTTGCAGTGATAAGAAGAAATAACCTCAAATTTCTTATCTTTGTGGATCAGTGCTCTTCTGAAAAGTTTGAAAAACACATAGGAATGTCTTTGGTAGTCATTTAAAATCGAATTTGCCAATTCAACTTCTGTCGTGGCAAAGGAAAAACGCCATTCAATATCAGATTTCGGGACATTCGTTTTCTTATGGGCAACAGGAACGACGTGACAACCATTTTCTAGGATTTTTTCAATATCTGCTTTACGGAGCCACTCACTTTTTTCAAATCGTTCAATTAACGATTGTGCACATTGAGGCCATAGACAAGGGATCGCCCAAGTAAAATCCCATTCGTCTTTTAATAAGGGATTTTCTAAAGTCGTCATGTTATCTCTTAATTCTACTCCTAAAGCAGGGCCTTTGCGTTCAACATTATATCTGTCATCATAGCTTTTATATATTTTTCTAGCTAACTCATCAATATCCCTTAAATTTGTACTGATGAAATGTTTTCCATCCAGCAAAGATGCACATTCAATTCCTTTTCTGTTCAGCGGAAATTCATTTTGGGGATTTAAGACACGAAGTCTGCAGTATCCAGGATGAGTGTCATTTGTTTCTATATAAACATTGGTGTTTATTTGGTCTGCTTTGGACACGGGAGAGTGATTTGATTCATTATGCTCAGTCAATGGAGAACAATCTACGACTTGTAAGATATCGATGTCACTGTAGCGGACATACACAGGAACAGGGTTATCAAGATTTTTATCCCGTTTGAACAATTTAGGAATTTCATAGAATTCTGGAACACTTCCTACCTGAACACAATGAAACCTGACTGGTTGTTCAGTCCGATGGAGCATTTCGTTAAACTTCTGGGCATGGTCTTGGTCTTTTTGATTGTTCTGAATTGACGTAGTGTACAAAGGAAGTATAAGTTCTATGATAAATGTGAGGTTAGGAATGGCGATCTCACAAGATTCTGAATAAAAAAAGAAAGAAAAGTTTACGATAAGAGTTTACTAAAATTCTTTACATATTTAGCCTTTGAAAATTTAGTGTTTGATCTAGTATAAGCCTACCTTCTGATTGCGACGAATTATCATCCATTATAGGCTTTTTCACCTGTGTGCTCTAGATAACAAAATCCAAACTAACTTAATGGCTTTTTTCCGACGATCGTATTTTTTCACTTCCTCCTTGGCGTTCTTTTGTAAATATTCTCTGAGGTGTATCAGATCACTTACTTGCTGAAACTACGTATCGCACACAGATTTGACCTAAAAATTCATGCAGGTATCTTTTTCATGCATTTAAATTTTGAATTAATTTAAGCTTGTACTGCAGCATTATTTAAATTGATTTCAGCTAAAAGAAAAACACATGTAGTCGTAAAGAAGTAGGACCAAACTTTTGAATGTGTATCATTTATTGTAAAGGCATTATTTGACAAAATGTAAAATGGTCAAAATATTAAACAAAAAAAATTATTTTGAAAAAAAAGATTTACGAGTAAAATTCACCCACAAGATATTGATTGCCAAAATGGTATTTAAAAGATTGGATAACGCTACGATAGGCTCTCATCATTAGCAATGCCTTTCTCATATCCAGTCAGTCTTTGATAGAAAGGCATGATATAAAACTCAAACAAAAATGCTGGCACATTATTTATATCGTTATATGGGGTTGAATGAAGTCAAGGAATTTGGCAATTTTTGTTTTGCTGGATGTCAAAGGTAAAAGAAAATTCAACAATTTCTTTTCACAAGTGTGTGTTTGGACATTGTAGTCTCGTCTTGGGGTTTGTACTCCAGACATTGGAAACGTTTTTCTATGTGTGACATTCTTATTATTTACTGGAAGAGATCTGTCTGATAAAGATTTGGAAAACAACAAAGGTTCGTTAAAGCAAGAATTTTATTATGTCAAATTGAGAAATACAATATTATTATCTCTGCCGTCTTATTTAATAAGTCATAAGTTCGTAGTTAGACAACAAAACACAAACCTTCAGATAATACTCTAGTACAAAACTGACGAGATAACTCTTTCCAGAACGTAGAGTTCCAGCATACATATTCATGGGGAAAAGACTAACAATTTTGCTACTGCTATATATTGCAAGTGAATGTTTGACATAGAGCCTTAATTTTACTGCATGTCCTTAGTAAGCGATCATCATGGTCTATATCATGCAGCATGCAAACACATTTTATGATACCGCTTTTTGTTTCAAGTCGTTTTGGTTTTGCCTTAATGAGGCTTCCACATGAGGTATTCATGCAATTTATCTGAGTAAGAACTTTGCTATGAGTGGCAGATGATCTGACGGAAATACTTCACTTGGTGGTAGGTTTCTTCTCATTTCTTCCTCCGATAAAAAGTCTAGCACCGAAAGGACTTCAAGGCCACGCCCATTTGATGTCTCAGAGCGAGGCTCGAAAAATATGTAGTCCAGACATAGGCAGAATTCACCGTCAAGATTGGTTATTTTTGGCTCTGTTTTCTGAAAATGAAATGAACCAAAATTTTCTAGATACAACAGTAGTTCTATAATGCAATATTACTTAGACATCATTAGAAAATAAAAAAACTTTTTCCTGCATAAAAATTGTGAACATCTTTTTTTATTAATTGACAAAGTTCCCAAACATAATTTTACACACATGTAGCTCGTATTTGAAAAGTGCAGTCACCAGCTTTTATTTTTTTAAAATTCAAAACAAGGTTCTATAGACTTCGAAGAATATCACTCATATTTTAAAATTTCAAATGGTGATTTTCATGGACAAATTTTACTTCTCATACATGTAATCTTTCCTGGGCATTGCGAAAAAACAATAATGTACGAGTAGATGTATATAAATACACATTTTATCAATTTCTTGCGAAAAAGAAAAAAAAAACAAGCAAAAATACCAAAGACGATACAATTTCTTCACATTTAATCAGTCTATATAAATAAATGCACTGTACTGATCACTTCAATATTCAAAGAAACCTTACACTTTTGTCACGTTTTGGGGTGCATAGAAACTCGGATAAACTTCGAAATCAATGTATTAATGCAACGGAGTAGATTAATATTGAGTTTGAATTGCATTTACCAATCTTGCGATATTTATTATTAAGAATCCTTATAAAGTATAATAATTATGTTCTATTATTCAACAATTGTATTTAAAGTGAATATACACAATCATATTACGCGATTTGTACACGCTATGTATATTTTAAACGATAATCGATAAGTAAATCGGAATATTCATTGCGGAATTTAGAGCAAAATTAAGAAAAATAAATATACATACCAGGCATGTAGTATCAGGTGGAGGGGTGACCCCTTCTTTTCAGAGATAAATCTTTAGCCCCCCCCCCCCCCCCCCCCCCAAAAAAAAAACTTTCTTACGCCTAAAGGCTGATACGATATGAATAATCACACATTGAAATTGTTGTTTTATTTTTCAAATAAAAATGAGTAATAGTTTGATTCCCACTCCTACATAATCGATTTTTTTTCAAGTTTGGAAGAGTTTACTCTTTTTCTTTATCAAACTTCTGTTCAAGTTTATTGTTTATTTTTTTCTCAGATCCCCCTTTACAAAGGAAAGGATGTGTATCTCTGTGTGTATTTACCGTAACTAATTATTCGATCGCTTGTACAGTACTTTTTAAATTGTCATGTGGAAGAAAATTAATATAGTGGATAATTTATTTGATAGATGCATTATAGATCAAATATTAAAAAAAAAGTGATTAGGGGATTAATTTTCAGACCAAAAATACCTCAAGAACAAAAAGAAGACCTCTCACGCACGCCAAATTAAGAAGAATACGAATATTGCAAAATAAAATTCAAGCTTATTTCAGCCCGGAGAACCGGGCTGCTCTATATATACATATAAGTTTAATTGTTTGTGTATGGGGATTGGGGTGGGAGTAGTTACATGTATTTAGAATTAAAGGTTTTTCTAAACATCCCTAACAAAAAAATACTATAGTAAACTATAGTTTACTATAGTAAATCAAAGTTCCAAAGTTTTCACCATAGTAAATCAAAGTTCCAAAGTTTTCACCATAGTAAATCAAAGTTCCAAAGTTTTCACTATAGTAAATCAAAGTTCCAAAGTTTTCACTAAAGTAAATCAAAGTTCCAAAGTTTTCACCATAGTAAATCAAAGTTCCAAAGTTATTACTATAGTAAATCAAAGTTCCAATGTTCCAAAGTTTGCATCATAGTAAATCAAAGTTCCAAAGTTTTTACTATAGTAAATCAAAGTTCCAAAGTTTTCGCCATAGTAAATCAAAGTTCCAAAGTTATCACTAAGGTAAATCAAAATTTCATAGTTTTTACTATAGTAAATTGAAGTATTAATTTTTTTTTTGTATTTTGTTTTATTATTATTAGTCTGTTTTAAGGGGGATGATATTGGTTTCTTTAGACTGGATTTGTTGTTCATCTTAATTTAAATATACGAAGTAAATCATTTTAATTCAATATTTACATTAAACAGTAGGAAAAAAAAGTTATCTGAAATTAAGGAAGCAAATACTTTGATTCTAAATGAAGGAAAATTTCTCTTATAATATTTTCCCCCACAAATAATAATAAATATTGCTTATTTATCGGTGCAAGAGACATTTTGTACATTAAGATTCATTTCTTGTGCTTCGTTCTTTCAGTGGACAGGTCGTATTTTTAAAACATTCACTGAAACTTAAATAAATCTTAATCTTGAAATTTCTTAAAATTTACTGAATTGGAAGCAGAAACATAATTCTAAAGGTTTTATAGTACTTTATCAAAGTTCCAAAGTTTTTACTATAGTAAACCAAAGTTCCAAAGTTTTCACCATAGTAAATCAAAGTTCCAAAGTTTTTACTATAGTAAATCAAAGTTCCAAAGTTTTCACTATAGTAAATCAAAGTTCCAAAGTTTTCACCATAGTAAATCAAAGTTCCAAAGTTTTAACTTTGGTACTATAGTTAACTATAGTAAACTATAGTTAACTATAGTTTACTTTATTATTTTTTTGTTAGGGATTGAAAAGATTGTTAATCAGAATGTTTTTTTCCGTTTATAAATTACGAGATACATAGCATATTTACTTCCATAAAGTGAATCTGTAAAAATATATATGTTTTTCTAATATATAAAGTTGCTTACAATTAACTATTGAAAAAAACGACAGGTCCCTTTTTTTAGAACATCGAATTTTACTTCTCGGATAAAAACGAACTCTGCACAGTTCATGTTTTATATTTTAAAATTGAAAATTAATACATTTTATATATAGGTGATGCATGTGTCTCACTTCAATTTATATTTCATGCAGCTAAAATTTATTTGAGGAACTGATCAAGTTTAAAATGGTATCGTTTTTGATTGATTTTTATCCGACTACAAGTTTTCAAAATATTCGCGACTATCGATTCCATCAATTTGACGCATGCCTTTTCACGCATATCGAAGCGGTTTGATGATGAAGACTCATTTTGATTGTTTACTTTATATATTTTCCGGGCGACAATTGACTGTTACATCAATGTTTTCTTGTTGAACATTATTCTAACGTACTACATTGTTATTTATTTCTTATCTCATGGTAACGCTTGCTTCGTCTTCCTTTATATAGTACCTAATTATGTTCCCCAAACGAAGTTGGGGAACATATTGTTTTTACTCTGTTTCTTATTATTATTATTATTATTTTTCTTCTCGGGAAAATTTTGTCCGCGAATGATCTTGTAAAGTACACATCCGATTAAGGGGAAATCTTTTTAGGGTAAGTAGGCATGTTATGTAGATTTGCGGAACGAAGGTCATTTTGCGCGCACGTGCTTGCAAGAGCGCGCACGTGCAACACGTGAAATGACCAATATACTTAAAATTGCCGTACCTTTTACATTTTTTGATGTAATGCTTTGATATTTAGAATATGTAGACATATTATAAATGTAGATAAGATGACATTGTCAACATGCCATTTTGTGTGCACGTGCTTGCAAGAGCGCGCACGAGCAACACGTGAAATGACCGATTTAATTAACATAGGCGTAAATTTTTACCTTTTTGATGAAATGCTTTGAAACTCCTAAAATAAGGATATAGTAGTAGCAAAGACAATATGACATGGTCAAAATAGCAAGATCTCACGCGCATGCACGTGCGCTTCGCTCTGATTGGCTGAAACTAAATTCTCAATATCTTTCTTGTTTTTTGATGAAATCCTTTGAAATTTTGAACATTGCCATGCATTAGGGTATCCTACAACATGTTATATAACAATTTTCATGAAAACACGTGCATGCATGTGCGCTGCAATCTGATTGGCCGAAACTTTAATAGCTATTACTCTCTGGGTTTTCAACCAAACAGGATGTGATTTGGAACATAGATAGATATAATAGACTTCTACAGGAAGGTATGGTCACCATGCACATCCACACACGTGCGTGTACGTGCGCTGCAATCTGATTGGCTGAAACTTTAAATAGCTATAACACCCTTAGTTTTCAACCAAACAGGATGAGATTTGGAATATAGATAGATATAATGGACTTCTAAAAGAAGGTATGATTACCATGCACATCCATACACGTGCGTAAACGTAAGCTGCAATCTGATTGGCTGAAACTTTAATCAGCTATAACTCCCTTGGTTTTCAACCAAACGGAGTGGGATTTAGAACATAGATAGATGTAATGGACTTCTACAAGAAGGTATGTCACCATGCTCATGTATGCACGTGTGTGCACGTGAAATGAGTAAATTCAAAAATACAACTGAATGACCGTATTTTTTAATACTTTCGGATTAAATACTTTAATATTTAGTATATTAAATTATATAGATTGTGTAGACAAGATGATATGGTCATTACGCACATGCATTCACATGCGCACGCGTGCAATGCTAAAATTTGAATGAACTTAGTACCCTTCAAGGTAATCTTTGTTAAAGTCTCAAATGCATAAAGTTTGTCTTATTTAATGAAGCTTGCAGGGAAAATGGCACCAAAAGGGAGATGGGGAGCGTTTGGGGAACATCTGTAACGGTCCCCGTTACAATTAGCACTAGTTTAAAATGTCTCCGCCCATGTTTATATAATAGAGAAACCGTACTCTGTTCGAAAGAAAATGTTCCGGAATTTGTATGTGCGGTAGGTGTTACAATTCTTGATACTCAAAGTCATTAATAATGATTGTATCAAATTTCAATCAGAAATACTATGTTATACACCATGAAAATTAAAAGTATACAATATCCTAGAGCATATTCTGTAAAATAAGGGCGAAAAAAGGTACCAAGCTACTATACTTAAGTGGAAAATCCTTCGAGATTGATTTTCTTTGTTGAACATCATCATGCGTAATTTCTGATTTAAAATGAAATGATGCCAATTTATAATAAAAAATAAAATAAAACACAACTATAAAATGAAGAGAACTTTGGTACAAAAATAATTAAGGGATGTTGTAAAGCTAGAAAATGTTGACTATTCAGAATTTAGTGTGGCAGTAATGTGCATCCGAAAAAAAAATTTGTCTTGACTCTATAGATTTATAATTTCCCAAGTTCTATGGTCGTTAAAGAGACCTTGTCAGCAAATAGAATATATCATTACGTCAAATACTGACATTTGTTTTTCAAAGAAATTGTTAAGTCAGTGCATTTCCTATAGGTTTTTTCCTTATTTATCAATCATGACAAGGATCACACGGTAAGGTGTGACTGGTTGACACTGGAATGCTTACTCCTCCATGGCATCTGATTCAACCTCTGATGTTTTTAAAGCTCCGTGTTTGCTCTGTGCAAGACTTACAAGTCCTATAAAGTAAATAAAAAACCACTTAGATTGAAATATAGCAGAGAAAAAATAGAATTGAAATTAATGCGAAAATTCCTTTTGAAGTATGAGAAGTAAAATTGTTGGTGCGTTTAGATATCCAAGACTTCAATATACGGCAATTATGTAATTATCTGTAATAAAACTATAATGAACATAGAGATACTGTAAGATCAAAGAACATATTGATAGATTGGAATTAGTTGAACGTCTTTTGCTTACGAAAACTATTTCCTCGTATCGCTACATCAACAGCAATATATGATCAGCACAGTGTAAAATGATTCCCACTTCGAACAGTGCATAGTTTGTTCTTTGTCATGCTGTAGCCAATAGAATCATTTTTATCCAGATAAAATGCAAATCATTTACCATGGAATGGTCACAACTTATGTTTTAAAGCCACGAAAAACACAAAATAAGGATAAAAAAGTCTTTCATAAACTGGAAAATTGCACACTCAAACCACTAACTGTGGAATAGGCATGAATCAATTTTAAGACCCTAATAAACTAAGCAAGTTTTTAATGGAATGTTCGACTTAATTTGAAAAAATTAGGTACATCTAAAATTCTTTTTTTATTCTTAAAGTTTTGAAAGCTGTCTTGGTATATTTTAGCTTAATGAACCTCAAAAATATCATTACAAATCCAACATCACATATTTTGATAAAAATATTAAATCTATTTCGAAATTACTTTTATTGAAAGCGTTCCAAGATCTTTCATTTTTAATGTGGCAGAGGATATATTTATAAGAGCTTCAATAGCATTTCTCTATTGACAATATCTTGTTAAGCCTATAGATGGAAGCTTCACACCTCTCCAGCTGTCAAGGGGCTTAGTTAAGGCCATAAGTGGTAAGCCTTGTAGCAAAACTAGTAGCCTCTATACAGGAGCTGTGGTTGTCAACTACCATGTTAATCCTGCTGTATATGGACATACGCTACGTTTACGACTAATCGTCAATGACTCTGCAAGGATGTCGTACATGTCTTTAGGGACACTGTCATTCCCAGGTATGAACAACACATGTTTGATAAATATAAATGTAGCAATAACCACCTCATAGAGATCAATTGTATCCATTATTTTTGCTAAATATATCTCAATTATTACATCTAAATTTCTAAATACATGTTTATACTCTACAAAAAATACTAGTAACTAGAAAAGAAACTCGTTGCGAGCAACGAGAGGTCTTCCGTCCGATTCTGAGAAAAAAAACCCCGCAAAATCGAGCTGAAAAAGTGATAAAACCTTTTATGGAAACAAAGGTGATTGAACCCGGGACGCCAGCATGAAAATCCAAGGGGTTTACTATTACGCTATTGGGACCACAGCTCTAAATCTACCTGTATATACTTCTGAAACAGTACATATGTCCTAGAAAAATGAAAGGCGGGTCACTATTCATAATTTTGCGTCTAACGCCACGAGAAAATCTTCGCGCCTTTTCTTTGGAATGTTCCATAAAAGAGGTGTGATAACTTCAATGGAAAAAGCGTTCTTATAGCTAAAATTTCAAGGTGAAGAAAGTATATTTAATACATGTACACATTCTAAAACATATATAGATAAGTAACACTAAATCAGTGAAACTGCTATAATTTTTTACTTTTTTAAATTTCCTGTTTATCCCCATACTGAACTATCCCGATTAGTTAAACTTTCATGAAAATGTTGAAATGTTTCGCCGAGAAACATGTGTCGCCCTAAGACAGTCAAGGAATCAGACAACATTTATGTTCAATAACTTAAATCAGATCTTTGAGACAAAAATGTTAAAATAAACTCAATTCTTCTAAAAATCGGTTTTCTTATGTTTGTCTTTCCTATTAGTTTAATGTGACTCAAGTGCGCATGAGCAAACGGTGGTTACGTTTAAAACTTACGGCCTACTATATACATCGATATTGTTTCTTAAAAATTATTATTTATAACTATGATTTAAGATCCGTTTTTCCGCAATACAAATGATAGTAGGTATCGTATTTCATTTGCACATTTAGTCTTTTCTATTTCTTCTTTGAGAACCAACCAAAACCAATCATAGAAGACGTTGAGACGACCAAGGATTTAAACTTAGTTTGACACAGAATTGCAACGTAACTACGACGTGAAAATCTCAGTATTTCTATACATTTCACTTATCCTTATTTACTTTCGTTCAAGCAAATCTGTAAACTCCTATTGCGAAATGTCGAAGTTGACAGAGACAGCCGCCATTTTGGACCCGCTTCAGATTTTTGAATGTTTATATCTAGAGTTTGGATTTATCAATAGTCAAACAAATTATACAGTAAGCAATACAAGAAGGGTTTCTATTAACACTCCAAAAATAAATGAAAAATATTGAAAAACAAAATAGTTTGAAAATACGGACATTTTAATTTCGCATCCAGTAGCAACGGGAAGTACTGACGACGTACGAATGGGCGATATCGCATATTTAAGAGTCATCATCTATCGTCTTGAATAAGTCTCCAGTTAATATCTTAATCCATTTTTGATAAAAAGGGGGACAAAAATCCATTTTAAAATCAGAAAACTGTCCATATCTTGGAATCGAAGGCAGTTATTCCAAATTTTTCTTCTGATGAACAAAGTTCATATGATGACGCATAATTCCTGAAAGTTTCACTGATGTCCACTGAAAAGTTTTCGAGAAATCGCCTGCACAAAATTTTTTGGGAAAAAAATAAGAATAAATAGATGAGATCTCGTTGGGAGCAACGAGTAGGTCTTCCGTCCGATTTTTCGATAAGATGAGATATGATTTTGACTATCATCTTTGTTAAAACATAATGATTCAAGCTATCTCTCTTTTGATGAAATTCTTTTGATAAAGATAGCATTATCTAATAGTAATAGATGAAAGTCTTAGCCCTTCTAGACCCCTTATTTAAGGGGTCAGACCATTTGTCTTCATATCAAATGATAAGGCTCGTGAATTGAAAGATTTTTTATTCAATAAGTATTCATAAATTTCTCTTCGTTTTCAAGCTATTTAAAATAGAAATATATAGGGGCCGGCCCTTCAAGTCTTTAATGTGGTCGTTTTGCAAAAATTGAATGGTTGTATATTGGTAAGAATAAGATTCTGAGCATCTTTTATTCAATACTGCTTATCAAAATATTTCTCCTTTTCGAGATATAAAGAAGCAAAGAATTAGCATTTTGGCCCCTTATGGCCCCTTATTACTTATTACGTAACATATGATCATGTTTTTACAAAATATTGTTTCAAATTGTTAAGATAAACATTTTTACTTCAGAAATGTATAATAAATTCTTGATAGCTAAAGAGTTATAAATCAAAACGTTCTGACCCCTCTATGCCCCTTATTTGAGGAGTGAGACCCTTTTTCTTCTTATCAAATGAAAGAACTTGTAATTCTGAACAACTTTTATTCTATATATTTTAACAAATTATTTACTGGTACAAAGATATCAAAGAAAACGTATCAAAATTTGCGAGATATTTGTGAGTCTATTTTTCGAGCCCAGGCAAGCTTCAAATCCTTTTGCGCTGGAAAGATATAGACTCAAAAAAGCAGTTCTACTATCCTTTCTCTACCTTCACTGAAAATCTCAACTCAATATCTTCATTCGTTTTTTAGTGATTGCCTGGACAAGCTGACCCTCTGAAAATCACAAAATCATCCATATCACACGACCGGAAATGACGACGTACATATAAAAAATTTCCAATAAGGTTAAGACCAGTATCTATCAATCTGCAAGTTTCGTGAAAATCGACGAAGACGTTTCCGAGAACTCCCATGCACAAAAATCGGTAAGAAAAAAAAAGAATAATAGGGAAAAAGAAACCGAACGAAAACAATAAGGTCTTCCGTTGGAAACGGAAGACCTTAATAAAACGATATAGTAGCATGTAAATTTTATTAAAGGGGCATGGACACAGTTTCAGCTAAAATTTCAAAATTTATTTTTCCATTTTTACATATATTTAACTAAGGTCTTTCTAATGGGGATCAAACATTTGAACGCCAGTTGTCCAGATACAAGACAGATTTAGAGCTCGTTTTACACAGGTTAATATACTAATATATGTTCGTTCAAAGTAGATAGTTTCAAATTATAGTTAATTTTAAATACAATTTGACAGTTTGTGTTGTTTTTCTGAACTTCATTTTGTTATAAATATGATTTTTTCTATTTGTAAACAAAAATAAGGCACGAGCCTTGTTTACATTGTGAAGAACTTAAAGTTCTGTATCTTGTTTCTTAATCAAGAAATCAACAAAAAATCATTAGATGATGTCTTAGGTAGGAATTGTAAACATTAAGATTGTTTTAAAAAATCAGTCGAAACTGTGTCCAGGCCCTTTAAGAGTATGGAATCTGATTTAGTGTTGTTAACAATAATCTTGATGGAAAGGTTTAACAATTAGTAAATAGCTGTACATCAGAGACAGAGTATAATCTCATCATTCCGTAAGAAAAATATGACAATAAAAAAAGTAACACGATATGGAGATGTTCTTACTTAAGTGAAAGACCTTCATTTAGCAGTGTTCAAAAACACTTAATCATTTGAAGTAAGATATAAACTTGACTTTGTTCATCTGATGAAAGATAAAATATTTTTTTTGTACTAGAAAGTAATTGCATGTTTTAGTTTGCTCTGTGTTCAAGGTGCTTGGACAGATTTGAAGTTTATATTTTCTCCAATGTCCGGTATAATAGCATGACTATAAGTATAAATAGCATTTCACGCGGAAATATATTAATCATAAAAAATTTTATCTCTATAGTATTGGATGTTTTCAATTTGTTAAGCTTTACAGCAACATTTTTACTTTTCTTAAGAATTAAGTATAAAATTTAATTTGATAAAGTAACAAATTAAAAAATTAAGGTTTCTCTTGATAGCTAAAAAAGAAGTGCACACAACGACATCAAGTCCCTAAACAATTACAGAAGGTCAAACCGTTTTAATGACATGGGATAGTGTAACTGCAACTTCAAACACAGATATTATTTGGAAGTGGATCAAAACAGACTTTCCAGAAAACATCCTTAATACAGGACCTACCTTCAAAATACCTCATATACAGAGGGGTCAGTCCGGTTCGTACAATTGTACAGCAACCAATGTTATTTGGACACCTCTACCAGCTACGATACGAGTTGATGTTCTATGTGAGTAATGATAGCGACGCTGTTTACAGCTTACAAAGTCACAACTGGAAGAAAAGTATGAGTGAATGAATTATTGGCTTTTATTTCAATTAAGGAATAACTGTCTTTTTTCGAATTCATGAAGTGATCAATCGATTGGCTTGCGTGATAATTTGCATAAACGCCGAAGGCGTTTATGCATAAAATTATCACGCAAGCCAATCGATTGATCATCTTCATGAAATTGAAAAATCTGATTGTTATTCCTTATATTTACATGCTTTGATTCCGCCAATCCACGTGCTCTAAGCCCTGCTTCTGTCTAGCTTTTTGTCCCGCCCTGCACGTGGTTTTTTTGGAACCGCGCCAAAACATTGATGGGGAAATAAAGTACATTTACATTTGGTAATTTTATCTCGGACAAAGATATTGGAAATGTAAATATTTCTTGATGAAAGTTCAGTTAAAATTAGGAGGGAAAAGTTTCATTTCGAGTTTTAAGGGCATGATAGAAATAGTTTTGGTGTTATTTACTTATTCCTTATATATTTTTAATTTTTACAATAACTGAATGACCTACTGATGCTGTACATCTCCTCTTAAAGTGGCAACATCACGCATCTCTTCAAAAACAGACTTGTTAAAATTTTCCTATAGGGTTTGGATTTTTTTAATACTCATAAATGTATACACTTTCAGAAAATAACAAATTTTGTAAGTAAATATTTCTGATTATTTCATTAAAATTAATAATTATTTATGGTACATAAATATATACATCGCAACGTGTTCGAGGTTCCACATTCCATGCTATATACGCACATAACGCAAGCGTATAGTTTTCGTAAACAAAACAGCATGGCAAGAGAGGGAAGCCCGATAGGCTTGTTACATTTACATAGTCGACCAAAACGAAAAACAAAACCAACTAGATACGATCTCGTTGCGAGCAACGAGTGGGCCTTCCGTGCGATTTTTGATGAGATGAGATAAGATTTTGATAGAGATTTTCATTCTAAAATAATGATTTTCCGTAATCTGTAAAAAGACTTTGAACATTAAGGTCTTAAAAAATTGACTATTGGCCCCTCACGGCCCCTAAAATTAGGGATCAGCCCTCTTCTCTTCATATCATCTTAAAGCTCTCAGGATTTTGATCACTTTTTGCTCAACAACTATTCAGAGATTCTTTTTCGTTTTCGAGTTATTTGCATAGAAAATATTTAGGGACCAACCCTTCAACTCCTGAATGGGGACGTTTATCGAAAAATAACAGGTTTTATATTGTTTGGAACATGATTTTGAATATCTTTTGTTCAATATTACTTATCAAATATCCCCAACTTTTGAGATATTAAGCGTCAAAGATTTAGCATTCTGGCCCCTTATGGCCCCTGATTATGTTCCATACGACATTAAAATCATAATATACATTTGTAGATTGTTTAGATAAATATTTTTGCTTCATAAATGTATAACAAAATATTGACTGCTAGAGAGTTATCGATTGAAGACGTTTGGCCCCTCTCGGCCCTTAACTTGAGTGTCCACCCCTTTTTCTGGATTTTTCCTTAAAACCCTCATGATATTGAACACTTTTTGTTCAACAACTATTCAGAGGTTCTGTTTCGTTTTTGAGAAATACTAAGGGGCCAGCCCTTCAACTCCCTAATGCGGACGTTAAGCGAAAAATGAAAGGTTGCATATTGTTCAGAACATTTTTTTGAACATCTTTCTTCAATATTCCCCACTTTTGATATATAAAGCGTCAAAGATTTAGCATTTTGGCCCCTTAATAGCTTATGGTTCCTAATTATGTACCATACGACATTAAAATCATAAGATATAGTTGTAGATTGTTGAGATAAACATTTCTGCTTCAGTAATGTATTACAAAATATTGCTTGCTAAAGAGGTATCGATTAAAGACTTTTGGCCTCTTTCGGCACCTAATTTTAGGAACCAGCCCTTTTTCCTATATTTTGTCTTAATGCTCTCAAGATTTTGAACATTCTTTGTTCAGCAACTATTCAGAGATTCTATTTCGTTTTCGAGTTATTTGCAAAAAAAAATATTAAAGGGGTCAGTCCTTTAACTCCTTTATGGGGACGTTTAGGGTAAAAATTAAAGGTTGCATATTATCCAGAACATTGTTTTGAACATCTTTTGTTCAAAATTACTTATCAAAATATTTCCCACTTTTAAGATATAAAGTGTCAAAGATTTAGCATTTTGGCCCCTTATGGCCCCTAATTATGTACCATACGACATTTCAATCATAATATACAGTTGTAGATTTTTGAGATAAACATTTTTGCTTCAGTAATGTATAACAAAATAATGACTGTTACAGAGTTATCGAATAAAGACTTTCGGTCCTTCTCGATCGGAACCTATTATGATGTGTCAGCACTTTTTTCTTGACATCATTTTAAAGATCTTGTCATTCTGCACAAATATTGCTCAGTATGTTTTAACAAAATAATTATACTTTCAAAGATATCATGCAAAATCAGTCATGATTCGTGTCCTAAATTTCGACCCCTACCCAGCTTCCATACTAGGCAATTCCGGGAAATTTGAGAATCATTGTGCACATTGGCAACATGTTCTCTATCTTTGGTAAAACTTGCAGTGTTCTAGCTTAAGCCGTTCTTGAGTTCTCGTGTTGACAAGGAGGTCCTTTAAATTTAGATTAAAGGGCGATAACTTTCGACCGAAAGTGAATTACAAAAAAATGAGAAAAAAAAGGATCATGTTTAGTTGACGACACACATTTCCTGAAAATTTCGAGTTAATCGATCAAACCATCTTCGAGAAAACTTCTGCACAAAAATTGTACGACAAAAAGGGAAGAATAACTAGAGCAAAGCTCGTTGCAAAGCAACGAGTAGGTCTTCCGTCCTGTTTGAACGGAAGTAACTTTTATTTTTAAAAAAGAGAGAAATGACGTCTCTAATGATTTAAATCTTCAAAATCTATGTTGAAAATTGCAAAAGTAAGCCATTTTTTGCTACTTCCTGTTTGGCCGGAAGTGACTCGACGGAGGGAAAATTAAGTTTCATGCTTCCAGTGACAAATATTTCCCCAAAACATGTCAAAAACGGCAGAAATATGCAGTTTCAGACTACTTCCGGTTTGGTCGGAAGTGACGTCACAGGACGTATTTTGATGACATCAGTAGATTTTACCAGAGATTTTCAACAACTTTGCTTCTTTGATGTATAACAAATTCTCAATACTTTTTGAGATATCTGGAAAAAACTTTTGGCCCCTCTAGATCCCTTAATTTAGGAGTCAGCCCTTTTTTTGAGATATCATTTGAAAGATCTTCTAATTCTACACAAATTATGTTTTATATATTTTAACAAAATATTTTTAGTTTAGAAGATAAAAAGCAAAATATGAGTAATTTTTGGCTCTTTTAAGCATTCTAATTTTTTACCCCTATATAGCGCCATTTTAAATAGAGAAATCGAAAAACAAAAACCGATGTGCACAACTTCAATCCTTCTATTATCTAAAATCAGTGGAATTTCTGCTCCAGCTTTAGCCGTCTCTGAGCCTTTGTCTGGAAACGAAAGCCTATAAATTTTCATTTAAAGGGAAAAAACTCAAAACCGGAAGTGACTTTTTGAAATTTTAGACAGCATTCTGATCGAGCTTAGTAACTTCTAGTACCTCTGGAAATTTGAGCGAAATCAATTGAGAAATGAATGAGATATGAGGCTTCAAAGTTGGCGTCTAGGAAGTAGAAGAAAAAAAAAAGAACCAGAGCCGAGCTCGTTGCAAAGCAACGAATAGGTCTTCCGTTGGAGCTACGAACTAGAAGATGTAACCTTGAGTCGTGGTCAAAAGCCACATACTAGAGATATACAAGTAAAAAACCTTGTAAGAGAAGCAACTTACAATGTTTCACTAGGAAAAAGACTGTAAAGGAATACTTGTATGTGTGACTTTGATCTTTCCAAATGACCTTGTGCTAAGCAATAAATAACTCTCGTTAGAGCTAAAATTGAGATAAAAAGAGTTAGGTCAAGGTCGAAAGAAAGGCCAAGTTCAAAAATGGTGATGCCATTAAATAGCTCTCATCAATATGCATCAACATGTGAAGTTTGATAACACCATTTTAAATGGTATTTTTAAAACTGAGCTAAACACTGATTTAAGAAAAGTGAGGTATATACAGGTATATAAAGTCTAGTTTTTAAAAATGTTAATGCAATTGCATAACTCTAATTAATTTCTTGCAGTATATAAAGATTGATAAAAATATCTTGGATAGTTTGTTTGAAACTGAGCTTTGAACTGAGCTAAAGGCAAAGTGTGACAGAAGGGGAGACGGAAGGACATTTTTATTCATTTTAAGGGACGGGGTACTTATAGTGATGAGAGGAATTTAACAACCTGTCGCTCCATGAAACATTATTTTGGAATGTCTGTATACAGCTGCGTGGCTTTTCTTAGAATGAAATTAGTAGTTTTTGAAATATCTAAATAATTCTTTTATTGACGCCGTGATATTTGATAGGCTGTATAATAGCTGTTCGGATATAGTGCCGTTTGAAGGTCCAACACCTTTCATTTAATATAACCAAAGGTTCTTGTGATCTTTTTTCTGTATAGTCGAAATGCATGGGAGAAAGAAAGAAACGTATGGGGTCGTTCAAAAACAAATTAATGAGTTGTGTTTTTCATCTATACAGACACCTTTTTAGCTCACCTGAGCCGAAGGCTCAAGTGACCTTTTCTGATCACATTTTGTCCGTCGTCCGTCCGTCCGTCTGTAAACTTTTCACATTTTCGACTTCTTCTCAAGAACCACTGGGCCAATTTTGACCAAACTTGGTACAAAGCATCCTTGGGTGAAGGGAAATTTTAATTGTTAAAATAAAGGGCCAATTCCCCTCACAAGGAGAGATAATCAAGAAAAGACAAAAATAGGGTGGGGTCATTAAAAAATCTTCTTCTCAAGAACCACTGGGCCAGAAAAATTGAAACTTATATGGAAGTATCCTGGTATAGTGTAGATTCTAAATTGTTCAAATCATGACCCCCGGGGGAAGGGCGGGGCCACAATGGGGAATCAAAGTTTTACATAGGAATATATAGGAAAAATCTTTGAAAATCTTCTTCTCAAGAACCACTGGGCCAGAAAAGCTGAAAATTATATAGAAGTATCCTGGTATAGTGTAGATTCTAAATTGTTCAAATCATGACCCCCGGGGGAAGGGTGGGGCCACAATGGGGAATCAAAGTTTTACATAGGAATATAAAGGAAGAATCCTTGAAAATCTAATTCTCAAGAACCATTGGGCCAGAAAAGCTGAAACTTATGCGGAAGCATTCTGGGGTAGTGTAGATTCTAAATTGTTCAAATCATGACCCCCGGGGGAGGGGTGGGGCCACAATGGGGAATCAAAGTTTTACATAGAAATATATAGGAAACATCTTTGAAAATCTTCTTCTCAAGAAACACTGGGCCAGAAAAGCTGAAACTTATGTGTATATGAAAGGATCCTGGGGAAGTGTAGATTTAAAAATGTCTAAATTATGATCATTGGGAAGGGTGGGGATGCATTATGTATTAGAACGAGGAAATCTGGTAAAGAACAGAATGGTCAAAGCTTCTCAGGTGAGCGATGTGGCCCATGGGCCTCTTGTTTCTTCTTGTTTTCCTTTTTTAGCCGGGCTCATTGCTCGTATAGCAATGCCCGGCTATTGCGACAGTGAGCAATGGGAAATGCTGCTTCTTCACCTCCAAATTGAGTTTACGAGTAAAAATATAGTGCGTACGCCCAGCAGCTGTTGAGAAAACAAAATCCATGCAAACACCTTAAGAAATAGTTAATCGAATATTTTTATCATAATTTTAAATTTTTAAATATTTTTCCTGGCTCCTTTGACTAATATTTTACAAAGCAATTTAAAAGGTGCGAAAGGTTTTCACCAGGTATCCCTGTCTGCGTCATATTCTATAAATAAAGGTTGTACTATCAGGCTAACACAAATGCAGGGAACACCATTAATGACTTGATGTAAAACTTCCCGCTGAGGACACATCAGTGCAGAGTCGTTTGACCTTAATTAATCTTGCTGCATCTGGGATTAGTTACTTCTGTTTTTATATAAAACCCCGAAACGATACATGTGATAAATATTTTATGCTGTTAATTTCTAGCTATATTTTATTTAATTTTTGAAACATTTTAATATACATGCCATTGAGATATTTTTGTATGTAACATATCCTCTATACGTCTGAAATTGATTTTAAACTGTCACCACGGTCTTTGTTCATATTATGAGCCCGGCTTTCAGTACTTCTGAGTACTTTGATTGTGAATTGCCATTTATTTTGTTTACAAGCTTGTGTTTATAACGCTGTTCATACGCGCTACCATTGTGAGAGGAGAAAACAAGACGTCGACAAGCAACAATGACTGACCAGATGGACGTTTATATACATTGTAATCATTATACAACCAAATATCAGAGCGAATCGATAATTTAAGAACCTAGTTAAATACATAGGAATTCAATAATTAAGGAAAGAATTCAATTTATATTTTATGATAAATTTGCAATAACGAATTTTCTAATTTTGTAAAACCGTATTCTGAAAGCTCTGGATGTATATGTTTGGTCGCTCAAAAGTTCATACATGTACATATTAAACATGTAATTATTATCGGCTGCGGTAGCGGCCAATCTTTTTGTGATTGTGTTAGAGAGTGCACATGGGGAAATGAGACTCTTTTTTTATTACTTCAATAAAATAATTCGTAAATTATAACAATTAAAAATCATGCGTAAAATATTTTAAAATCTTGCTTAAACTTAATATTAAATGTTGAAATATATTTCAATTTCATTGCCATTAATATCTCATGATCATCGATAATTTATGGTCATAAAAAAGAGTTTACATCAGATACTCCACAGCCTAAGAGTGTGTAAGATTTGAAAAGAAATTTCTTGATTTTCAGGATAATGATGATGTGGTTAAAGTGCATGGTGAATAAAAAAAAAGAGGAGTTTTTCAACTTCTAGTAAAAATTGTTTTGAACTTACTCTACATCTACAAATGACACAAAGATCATGAAGATATATTTTTTTTTATTTTGCACTGCGATTTGCAGCATAGCCTGCTCTGCAGAAACCATGAGCATTATCACGTAATCAAGATCCAGGGTATCGAGGCTCGGACAGGCCTAGCTACACCTTCATTTTGATGACAATAAATTCTTCTTATACATCAATGAACATGTTTTTTTAAACATCGATAAATCTATTTATGAGCAAATGCGGTAAAATTATTTTTTTATTTTGCTTTGAAATCAGCCTGAAATAGAATTGAAAATTAAACTATTTCAGCTTAGAATTCCTTGCATGTGAAAGAATTTTTTGCTTTGCAGCCAATTTGATGCTTTGCATCAATTACATTCGTACTGACATTGTACATGTAAAGGCATGTAAAATATTCTGTTTATTGGACGAAATAGTATACCATTCTGTACAATATCATTTTAAGTTTATTAGCAAATAACTGCAAACTCAAAAGTGCTTAATTTCATGTTGGATTTCTCCCTGTGAATTAGAAACGTTAACTCCACTTACAATTATCATGCATGCGTATGTCACAGAGTAAATTCTAAAAAAAATATTTTAAAATGTAACAGAATTTAATTTTATAAAAAGAATTATTTTCAATGCTTATTTTTGACATATGCTCAAATTCATTTATCTAGCAATTAATGTTTAGACAGCAAAAAGTAATATGTCACTGAATATTCATTTTAGGAATTAGTGTCAATCCTCTGCCTCAAAGAATGTCCGACTCGTACGTGTGATAATTGCGTAAATGTGTTAATTGAAGTTTGAGTGAATCCCGTATGTTGTGTGAGAGAGTCAGTTTTAGATCCGCCGTGGACAATCCCGGACGTGAAAATTAGATACACTGGACATTCCGTCATCAAGAAAATATAGTTTATCTTTGGACTATTCCGAGTTACCGAAACGTTTGTGTGTGTGTCCGTGTGTGAGCGTTACAACTCGTCTTTGTTTTATGTGACTTGACTTGATTTATTTTGCAAAATACTAACTTTAACTTTTTCTTGCTTTATTTTCGTTTAATAAATTTTCATCACAAGTTCACTTGGTACATGTAGTTTAAGATTCATAAAACAATTACCACTTAGATAAATACAGGAAAAAATGGTGTAAACCTAGTTCGTGTTTTTTTTCGGCTATCAAAAGGCATAAAACTTGAAATGAATAAATGCACAAGCGATTACGATTGATTATAACAAGCTGAAATAGAGTGAAATTGGATGCTATGAAAGGAGTCGACATGATTTCAAACCCAATTTTCCATTTGTAACTATCGGAGTACACAACGGATTTTCAAATCGACATACCCGCTGCTATCTGCGGACACGTGCTTGTAAATGAGGACTGGGCTACAAAAATTTAGACACAAAGTGACAAAGCTGGATGTAAACTGTTATAACGTGAATAATAGTATATTTTAAAATATATTTTTAACGTTCAATGTTTATTAATATTAATAAAAATAATGAAGAAACAAAAGAGTGATGGTAGAAATAAAACGTACATAATAGTACATTACGTATCACAAGACTTCCATCACTAATTATAATTATTTGCCGAAGCCCCTTTTCAATTACAATTAAATAAAATACATTAACACGGAATAGAGAAATAATTTTGCGTGAACAGTCCAAAGAAAGCGATCACAATTCAAAATGATTTATGCACCAGTGTTTCGAATTACGGTTAAATGAGAGATCGGTGAAGTATTATTATTGATTCGATAAATTAAAAACATGATTTTCTATAAATTGAAAGGTATTTGTACACAATGGATTTTAAACACGATCACAAACACTTGCATTGTTTACGACAGGTGGCTGGTACACTAGTGACCTAGATAGACAGCGTGGGATTTGCGCGTTGGATTACATAACTGTTACAAACATCTATAGACGATCATGGAGATCGCCAAATGTATATAACTAATGATCGTGAATTATTCGATGCATAAAGTTAAAATAACTTATAATTGTTATAATAATCAATGTAGAAAGATAGATTTAATATATTCCGTTTATGAAGACGTTTTCACTGTAAAACTAATTAATAATAAATAAAAAAGAAAGACTAATCGTTATAAATAATTTATTAGTGAACCGTAAAGCACGTATAAAGCCCTATTTAGAAGAAAATTAACATTAAATACCATAGGATTTATTACTGATAGGAAGTTTGTGTAAATTATACACATGAAGAGGTCTAATTTCCTTTCCGAATAAAAAACGCTACCTGTTTACCTGGCCTGCTTTCAACTAGACGTATTACGCAATACCCCCGGTATAATCGAACACAAAACATTTTCATCAGATTAAAAAGGTGTCAAAGAACAATTTTGTTCGTATAATCCAGATCGAAATATTTACCGTTTTTGAGCTATAAAGCAAAAACTTTCAAGCTCCCTAAATCCCTTATCATAGGGGCCAGCCCCTTTTGAATAGAATTATATGAAAGCTCTTGCAATTATGCACAACTTTTTCAACATGTCTTAACAAAATATTTTTAGTTTTCAAGATAAAAAGGAAAACATGTGTAAATTTTCGCTCTTTTAGGCGTTCTATTTTTTGACCCCTGTATAGCACCATTTTGAATAGAGAAATCGAAAAACAAAAACCGATGTGCACAACTTCAATCTTTCTGTTATCTAAAACCAGTTAAATTTCTGCTCCAGCTATAGTGGTCTCTGAGCCTTTGTCTGGAAATGAAAGCCTATAATTTTTCGTTTAAAGGGAAATAACTCAAAACCGGAAGTGACTTTTTGAAATTATCGACAGCATTCTGATAGAGTTTATTACCATCTATAATGTCTGAAAATTTGAACAAAATCCATTGAGAAATGAGTGAGACATGAGGCCTCAAAGTTGGCGTCTAGGAAGAAAAAAAAAAGAATAATAAGAATAATCTTAATCTTCAGAATCAGTAGAAGGTCTTCCGTTGGAAACGGAAGACCTTAATAATAATCTTTACCAACAGAATCAGTAGAAGGTCTTCCGTTGGAAACGGAAGACCTTAATAAAAGTGAAAAAGAAACAATAGAATAATAGAAGGGTCTTCCGTTGGAGACGGAAGGCCATAAAAAGAGGGATTGAAATTAAAAAACAACTTCCTGACGAAAATTTAGTTGGGATATTAATAAAATCATTGGATGAAGAAGAAACGGGACCTCGACGACATTCACGTGGGGCTCGCGAAGGTTCTACCCTACAGGTTTGTTAATACGAGGGTCATTAAAAAAGTTCGTAGACTTTTGTTCTAACTTTTTTATTTAACGTCATATTATATCCAAATTTGGTACAAATATTTTAACAACAGATTCAAATAATTTGAGTAAAAAAATTGGAATGTATCTTCATATTTATTAAAATTACCAAGGATTTAAAAGAGCAAAAATGGGGTCACGGAGCACCGTCAAAATTGAGTATTTTTCTAATTTTCAATTTATAGTATTTACAGCTATACCTCTAATAAATAGAACTGAAACGAAATAAAATTTACATGTTTAAATAAAGTATTGTTGTATTAATTAAAATGCAATCAGGTTATGTAATATCTCGCTCCATTTAAAAGATATCAGCTTCTAAATACATAAGGACTTGATTGAAAAAGGCAAAAAAACCATGACGTTGGAGGACGTCACGGAGCAGCAAGTAGCAATAAAATTAGACTTTACATTCAGGAAACTTCTTCTACAAGCTTAAAAAATCCTTTTAAACCAGGATCTGTATGAAAAATAATATGTGTATTTGTATTAAATTAAAAATACAATTTTTGAGTGGTATCGAGTTTGAATCGGACGATGGACTGTCTGTAAAGAAACAGGTTAAAGTAAAAAATATTGTCAAAAGAGTTAGGAACGTCATTGAACGTGGTGTGTGCTTCAATGTTGCAGAATTAATAGAGTTGCATAGTAATTTAAAGAATTTGAAAACAATAACATTCTTATTCAAGCTATATTTGTACAATTGTTAGCAAACTAGGTGTTAAGTGTTGTGGATATGTGTTTTGAATGGAGAAGACACTTCAAGACTGTGTTTGAAATAAAAAAAAAAAAAGAGTATACTTTTGACAAACTCTCTCAGCGTTGTTGTTGACGTTACAATATTGGTTAACCGTGCTCCGTGGTAACAAAACATGTCGTTTTAAATGTTGGCTAACATGAGTTCTATTTAATCAAATGGATTGAAACTTCACACTTCGACAAAATAAATGTTTATGTTTACGAAAATGTATTGATCTATAATCTTGTAATAATCATATGACGATGAGAAGCATTGTCTACGTATTTTTTGAATGACCCTCGTACATGCTATCATTTCTCGTATCTCCACAGCTTTCAAAGAAAAAAATCAGTGTAAACTCAACATAAAAATGCATCTATGACATATAAAAAAACTTTGCCATTTGAAGTGCAAATTGTATTAGAACTGCAGAGAGATATTTTGTTTGACATTTTGCCGCGATGACGTATGATTTGGTGGATTTTCCTTTCCTGAACCCCAATACACAAAACGTCAACATTTGTACTTAATCATGTTAAATTCGTCTGAATGCAGACCGAAATGTAAATTATTATCAATTTACCGGAGAGTTCAGATATTTTGATTCTGAGAATAGCTTTTGCCTAAATTCCATTATAATTGTAAACCCTACATTGTGTGCACGTGCCATTTTAGAATTCACGTGGTACAAGTCAACAAATCTAAGTTGTACGACCCTTGATTTTCCGGCAGATTCTAATTACGTTAATTTTGTATTAGGAGAGAATATTTATTTTTCTCATGATCAAAATGCTTACTTCAACTTTTTGCCTTATTCCTGAATGATATATTGGATAAATTTGAATGGAAAAGCACACGATTTGCAGCCGTATTGCCGCTTTAAGCAAAATACATTACGAAATATAAGACAGAACTATATATTTTTATAAATTATTTTCAAATAAAATAAAACAAATTATCATGATAATTATAATTTACTTTGATGATCCATCCTTTTTATCAATCTAAAAATCCGTAATTAATAAGCATATACATGTGTGTATGAATGACAAAACCAGATGTGGAATCTAATACATACATGTATGCCTATATTTAACACATATGTGTACATGTATATGCAGATAAACCGGAAATAATTAAAAATTCACCGAATCCATACAAGGTTGCAGAATTTCAAAGGTAGTACAACAAAGGAATTAATACGGAAGCAAGTCGCTTTGTAGTATGACTTTGAAAACCTAGACTTCCACCGTTTATTTTACAAATTAATTGTTTGTCATTGTGAGCATGAAAATAATAGAATTTAAAAAAATGCTTTTCATTTAAGAAATGGGTGGGAAAAATGGTCTATGTGCCTTTCCGATCGCCATAAGATTGTTTTTTTTTTCAATCGATAGACAAGTTGTCTCTTAACATATTCGTACTCACAAGCTAAGTTTAACTGGCCTAAATTGTTTGGAGAAAAACACGTTAGTTTTGACAAAATTAACCCTTTTGTCATGCAAGACTCAGAGAAAACCAACTTAATATTGCTGTTGTGATGCTTCAAGCTGGAATGGCAAATGTTATCGTTGCAAGACACTTTGGGGTCCATCGGTACACCATCCAACCATTATGAAAACGTTTTCAACACTCCGGTATTTCTCGGGATAGACCACGTTCAGGGCGTCCTCGCGTGACGTCTCGTCGACAGGACAACCACGTTAGACTCGTGCACCTGAAAATTCGGTTCCAGACAGTAAGTTTGACTGCTTGAAGCATTCTTGGACTTCGTCCAATCAATCCAAGAACTGTGCATAATCGTCTGTGCGAGCGCAACATCAGACCAAGACGTCTAGTTGTGCACCCAATACTGCTTCAACGTCATCGTATCTTTAGACTAGCGTGATGCAGACAACATCAACAATACAATAGGACTGGGCCAAAATTCTGGTCATGAAAGCTAAAGAGTTCAGATTTAATTTGGATAGCAGTGACAACCGTTGTAAATTGTTTCCTTGCCCTGAGGAGCGGTACCAGGACGTTTGTGTTGTGCAACGGCTACAAGTCGGTGGAGGCCGTTTTTTGGTGAGGTGTGGAATCACAGCATGTGGAAGGACCCCTCTTTAAATTGTCAATGGAAATCTCACCGGCTTGTGGTATCGAGACGAAATTATTCAGCGCCATTTGATACCCTTCTTACGGGGACCACAAAATCACATTACTTTACAGCATGACAACACAAGGCCACATGTTGCACGCCTAGTCAGGGACGTTTTTTTTTAACAGCATGTCGATGTCTTTCCATGGCCAGCTGTTTCCCCTGATTTATCGTCGATCGAGCACGTTTGGGATGAAACGAAACGACGTCAGACAGTGCCGAATCAGACAGTGACGTTGGCTGATTTAGGCCAGGCCTCAACCAACATCTGGAACAACATATCCCCAACCATACCTGAACACTTAAGTGTCATCAATGAGGCACCTTTGAAAGCATGTATGGATGCAAATGGTGGACACACACGTTCTTAACTTTATTAATTCAAGTCTGAATTCCAGTGTCTTTCGAGTGGTCATAATTTTATGTTGTTTGACGTTAATTTTAATGCTTAAATATAAAATGTTGTTATAATTGCATTTATCAATAGTATTACAAGAAATAAAACTTTGTTTATTGTTATTTTTGTTATATATTCATTTGTAAAACAATGCAGTTTTTTCTTCTAGTATACATGTAAATGTGTTTTAGTTTGGTAAATATAGTACGATTTTGTGTTGATGTTGAAACGCAATATCCTTCATCTTCTTCCTTTTTAGGATATTTTTGATTCTTCAGAGCTAACTTTCTGCAGCTTGACTCTCTGAAGTTTTGTCAATAAATATTTGTTTAAAAGTTTTCTTTTTCATTTTTAGCGATGTTAATTTCCTTGTATTACACAACATGTATATAGAGTAGTTCTAAGGGGCTCCAGAAAAAACAATTATTTATTGGTTTGTTTTGATCACGTGACCATTACAGAAGGTTATATATATGAGCGGCGAACGTCAATATCATCATAACGATCACCAGATATCATAATACGTCATAAGCTGTTAATTACTACCGACTTAGGTATGAGAGAATAATTTAAACTTTAATACAAATTAAGTAGCGTATAATTTCTCCACCGCACGGACACCGCAGTCCATTGTATTTCATTAGGCCAGAGATGTTAAAGTAGGACTTGTACTTATGAATGTACTGACTATTCTGTTATATTTCATTGAAGTCTTTATTAAATGAAATATTTGAAGCAAGAAATTGAACTTGGTTATGGTTTACAAGGAGGTGAAGTAAATTATCAAGGGTGTTTAAATACATGCGACGGGCTGAGGATGTCAACCCCCTTTATATATATATATATATATATATATATATATATATATATATATATACAGTTAATTCTCGATAAACCGCCACCTTTTGTAATTTAGAAATCATGGCGGTATAACGAATTTGGCGATGAATCGAATTTCCCATCTTTTAGAAAACAAGAAAAAGAGTTACCGTTCTTAGAAATACCATTTAGCGTTTCTATTCTTATTATTACATGTACATGTATATAAAAACATATTTCTGACTAAAAATACTTCAAGTTATTTTTTTAATGTACAATTTCGCTAAAAAATGTGCAGTTATGAATGAAAGACAAGTATATGTGTATGTATGTAAATCTGCACGTCTGGTATTGAAAAAAAAACCATGCTGGGTCGTCGTGGTAAAATATTGCCGATAGAACGTAAAATGAATTCTTGAATAAATTTATTGTTTATGGCATCATTGTTAATGAAAAGTTCACAATTTATACTGTATAACTATATTTTCAGCAAACTTTGCATTGTTTAAAACAGAGATCATCAAATTAATATCGTTATCGGCGTACTTTAACAACGACTGCTTTCATGGCGAAGCTGTGATTAAATGATATTTATTAAACAGAAAACAGAATTAAAACAGTTCATGTTAAAATTATTGTTTATTTACTTCTTGTTTAATTACTTAATTGCATGTACCTTTTCTGCCTTTGCATGCTTTACAACAGGGATAGCCGTCAACCAATTAGCCGCGCTTCACTGACCACATGCACCTGTGGCGGTATATCGAGATAATTGACACTTAAAAATGGACGTTTGTTGTGAAAACAGGGTGGCGGATGGCGGTATGCGAATTTGGCGTTATAAAGAGAATTTTATATAGCAGGAAAAACGTTCTTTGGAAATCATGGCGGTATTGCGAAAATGGCGATGAATCGAATGGCGATAATTCGAGAATTGACTGTATATATATATATATATATATATATATATATATATATATATATATATATGGACGGATGGCATGAGTAGTCCTTATAAAATATAATTAACTGAATTTACAGGGGATGGAAACACTGTAAGCTGAGTGGCATTTGAAAGGGTGCTGAGGAAGCTTACAATATCAAATTTAATAACTCTTTTCAGTGGTTAATATTTTATCAAATAGTTCTCAGAACTTATCAAATGCTCTTCGTACGTAGCGAAACGGAATTGATATTTCAGCCAACCAAATGTTTAGAATTATTTACCAAATCAGTTTTAATTGAGCGGATGCACATATTACAAAAAACAGGGAATAAACTAGCTTCCTTTGCTTTTTTTTTTTGGTGAAACTCATAGTTGGAGATATGTAACTTTGGAAAGGTACCTGGGCTGTGTCGGGAAACAATAGAATTGTTAGTTAGACCACTTGGCTGATGGACCTAGGTTCCTAGTGTCTTTTGGACTATATCGATATAGTGTCTCAGTGACTTTAGCTTGTATCTAGCCACAAGTAATACAGTGTCCGGGTGATAGCTACGATGTCTTGGTGACCTATCTTGTATCTGTGTGATTTAAGGTGTCTCTGTGACTCAGTAATTTTAAAAGCATGTGTTTTGGGTTCATACAGACTGTGTCGAAAAACAACAGATTCTTTTCTTATTATGTGTCGTTGTTAACATATCAAGTTTGTTTATTAATCATTATCCAAGTAGGACCGAGAAAAATATCATAACACGACATTGGCTACTTTGCCAAACATATTTTATAGTTGTCATTGTTAGTTGATCATGTGTTGGAAGTCATTGTAAGTTTGTTTTGTTTTTACATTTTAAACGTGATTCTTAGGAAGGAAACCTAAGCGAACCAGTTATAAATTATTTGTCCTTAGTAAAAACATTGGATATTTCTTCTTTTTTTCTTCATAGAAGAACATTAACATTAAAATTGACTTCAACAAAACTATAAATTTAATTTAATTCAGACGGGTAAGAAAAAGGTATGGTTTTAGCTTTATTGTGCCCTAAAAATGTAATGACATCAAAAAGTTTTAAATATGACGTCATTAATGGGAAGCATTTCTCTATTTTCAACAGAAAAAGCCTCAAAATGGCACATTTCAAGGGTGATTTTCCTATGGAAATCAGTGTCTACAGCTGTCGCTCACGTTATTTTTTTTTATATTTTGTGCAAAATTCAATAACAAATCACATATCTCAAGATCTTTGTGGGCGATACCTGTGGACAATGTTATCTGAAAGAAATTTCCATTGAAAATTGGTGTCTTCTGCAACTTTTTAAGAAAAAACGGGAAAATGCACAGTCATGTTTATGACGTCATAATTAGCATTTAAAAACACATGTGAGAAAAACAACTTGTATGATTTTTCTGCATTTAATTTTTACACCAGTTTCATTTTTTAGAAAAACACGGGGCAAAACTGTATGGAAACCATACCTTCTTCTTTATGGATTTACCGGTCACGGTAGCCTAGTGGTAGAGCGTTCGCTTCGTGATCGGGAGGCCCGGGTTCGATTCTCGATCGCGGCGCCGCGTCATACCTAAGACGTAAACATATGTAGTGACTGTTCCTTCGCCAAGCGCTCGGCACTAAAAGTGAAAGTCACGGGTCTTTCGGATATGACCTTAAAAACGTAGGTCCCGTGTCACGGTAGGCGTTGGCACGATAAAGAACCCTCACTGCTCAATGGCCCTGAGTGCCGAGTATAGGTCTAAATTTGAAGCCCTTCACCGGCATCGGTGACGTCTCCATATGAGTGAAAAATTCTCGAGAGGGACGTTAAAACAATATATAATCATACAATTTTTATGGATTTAGTTTATTGTACTCATGTATTTAGTTTTTCCAAATCCTCTTGGGTTTCAAGGAAATTATTTCATGAAATATACACTATTTACATACAATTTATACACAGCACCCCCCTTTAGAAATTTATCCCAAGCTGGGTAATGAATGAAGAATTACAGCAAAATCATTACTTGTCATCCATTTTAGACCCAAATGAATACATTTAATCGGATTTATGCAGTGAATACGATATAAATCCATTTATCACAGCGCCCCACGCGGTATGATGCGCGTGCAATATACGCGCAGAGCATCGGAGCAGTCAATTATCAACTACCCTCAAAGATACACGTCTTAATTTGAGTGCTGCTTAATCGGAGAAATATTTTCAAATTCTTTCAAATACTTTCTTTGGAGAGATGCCCAAGCGCAAATCGTTCGCAACTGTGGTTACATCCGCAAAAAAGTCCACCAGAAAAGAAAAAGCTGCAACCAAATCCCACCAAAGAAGGGGGAAAATGACAACAGCATTGAAGAGGACACTAATGAGCCTGTTAGTTCAATAGGTAAGTCTGACTACTTACCTACGCCTATTGTTAGTATCACTGATGCATTGGGTTGCACGATCCCCTCCAAAACACGAGAAAAAATACAAAATGGGGAGTACTTGGGTACAGTCCACTAATTGTTTTCCCATAGGCGACAATGTTAACGTTTCTTCTCATAGCGATGTCCCTAATTTTCGTTCGGTAGTGAGTGACCCCTCCAATCAAATCACATCAACTTGTCTTTCCTTGGTTAAAATCTCGAGGTGGCATGTCAGATTCGTTTTCCGGCAAAATGCGTCTGTCTGCGGGAACCTCTAAAAATGAAAGTGAAAGTAGGGGAATTTCAGAATTCTCACTGGCGTTATAATACACAAAATAATTCGGCTGATCTTCTTGATAAATTACATTTTCAAAGCTTTTTTGGCAGGAAAGATACTCCTTATCAACAAGTGTGAGGTTCAGTTCAGTACACCTGCCCAATTTTTTTTATGCAAGTCTGCAATTTAAGGAACTTGTAATTTTTTCTGCACTACTTTCTTCTCCTACCGATTCTAAAAATAATTAGTGGGATGTACCCAATATGAAAAAGCATTTCTTTGATTTTACAATATTTCACACTGTTTGTCAATCTAGCTCATAAGTAGAGACATCATGCCAAGTTTCATGAAAATTCAACAATTAATTAAGATTTTACAGCATTTACAGTTCTATGTGTAATATCCTTAAAAAATGCTCCAATTTAGCCAAAACTGCACCCAAGTTTTGAGTCAAATTTTAGCCTATTAACACATTTATACCATTCTTAATCACCTTGATATCTTTAAATACATATAGTCAAATCATAATCAAGCACTTAATTGGGTCAATTTCACTTATTTTAAAAAATTAATGTATTTCCGCACAAAATATGACCACTTTTCACCCTCTAATTCATAGTTTCTCCAGAAATGACAAAAAAATGAAGTTCACAAATACCCCGAAAGTAGTAAAATAAAAAAGTACTGATTATTTCCTGTCCATTGATGTATCATTCATGAAATTTGGACTATGAATGAAAAAGTTATAAGCCTTTATAATCCTATATAGAATCATTTGTTTCAAAGCAATTTTTATACCAATGCAAATTTACTCATCTATGATGTCATAATGACATCATAATAATGGATAGCTCAATACATGTGTATCATTACTTTTCTCGTACTTTTCATTTAAGACAAAATCAGTGCTTATATACTATTATTTACTTTAAAAAATAAAAATATGTGGTGTTGCAGATTAAATAAATAGTTCACTAAAGTTGTTTTGTTTCCATGGTAACCATTTTGTAATTTGTAGGAAAATGAGACAAAATTTTGAATTTCCTGACAAATCGCATAATTTTGACTGTCAAATATTCATGAAATTTCAATTCTTATATCCGTGTAATCTTAATAATGCATAATTTACAAAAAAAAGATGTAGATCTAATTAATTTGAAAATCTTAAATAAGAAAAGAAAATCTATATGAGCTGCAAAATGTATATAGCAGTGCATGTACAGATTAGTTATAGCTCAATACTTTCACATTCTGATCACCTATGTAATATGTAAATTTCCTCACCCCCACCCCATCCTCCCACTTCAATGAAATTTTTTTTTTAAGAAAACTTAAACTTACATATTTTGCCGACTCACTGTCACATTTTGCTGGTTCTTTTTCAAGATGTATTCAAATGGGTGTGCATTTGCTGGCCAATAGTTTTAAACACCATCTGCATGGACCTCATGTTTTTCCTGTACCAATCACCATGAACCTTAAAAAAAATCAATACAATAAATGGTACAATATCACATTTGCAGACAGACAGACACACAGACATTCAACACGTACAATTTTACCCTATTCCTTTTATGCCCATTACTTGAACTTAATTGATTTAAAAAATGATTATTTTCCTCCCACCTGAAATCACACTGTTTACATTGGTAATTAAGTTAATTCAGCAGAATAGGTAAAAATCATGTTTTACTGACAATAATTGAACATTCAACAAATACATGTAATGCAATTGCTAAAAAATATGAGAAAAATCAGTTAATGTGCATGTTCACACACATCGTTTAACTCCCAGACAACTGTACCCAGCTTGACCGCGCAACTGATCTGAAATGATGTATGTCAAGTATGCATATGTGACGTGCCGATTATCGACATGTTCCAAAAACATTAAATTGTTATTTACAAATATTGTACTAAGGTATACCTCTTACCTCCTGTGTAAAATACAAATGCCCATCACCTATATACTGCTTAACACTGCCCTGAACAGTTTTGATAACTTTCTGCTAAGTCTACTTTCACTTCGACCTTGACCCCGATTGAATACCGATCCCGAACTCATTTGTGAATTTTTGTGTATTGAAAATAAACCACAGTGGAGCATGTACTTCTACATAATTGCTTCTTAATCAAATTATACATTTACGATTCTGAATAAATAAATTATATAAATCGATACATTTAATCTACATGATACATGTGTAAACAATGGGTGATACATGTTGACTGTTCCGGGGGGTGGGGGGTGGGGGGGGGGGGGGGGGGGGGGGGGTTCTCATAGCGATGTCCCTAATTTTCGTTCGGTAGTGAGTGACCCCTCAAATCAAAGCACATCAACTTGTCTTTCCTTGGTTAAAATCTCGAGGTGGCATGTCAGATTCGTTTTCCGGCAAAATGCGTCTGTCTGCGGGAACCTCTAAAAATGAAAGTGAAAGTAGGGGAATTTCAGAATTCTCACTGGCGTTATAATACACAAAATAATTCGGCTGATCTTCTTGATAAATTACATTTTCAAAGCTTTTTTGGCAGGAAAGATACTCCTTATCAACAAGTGTGAGGTTCAGTTCAGTACACCTGCCCAATTTTTTTTATGCAAGTCTGCAATTTAAGGAACTTGTAATTTTTTCTGCACTACTTTCTTCTCCTACCGATTCTAAAAATAATTAGTGGGATGTACCCACTTAGATCTGGGTGTCCTGTTAGAAACGTCGGAAGAAAGGGACAAGAAAAATAAGATAAATCTAGTAGATGGGGAACTGGTCTTGAAAAAGGGAAAAGTAGCAAAATCACCGATATTGGGAAATGGACAGACGCGTTCCTTGTATTTACTAGCATTTACGTCGAAGCTCACCCCGATCAATCACTTGGCTTACTTAAATATATGCACACGGTTAGACTGGGTTCTTATAGATCTCCCACCGGCTGGAAATAGTACGACGAGCAATTTAGGCTTAAGAAGGCAAGAAATAGTTCTATGGCATGGGGGCAAATCGACAATGAACTTTGGATGTTATACGTAACTTCTCCGATTACCATTCCCCAAAAAACAGTTGAACCGTCAAAAGGCATGTGTTTTGATTTAACTACAAGGGCGCATGTAGTAAACCCTATTGTATTTACACACATCGTTGTATCAGGTGTGCATCTGACCACCCAATGTCCACTTGTCCTCGTAACCCATCCCCCCGCTTCCCCATGCAAAAGCAGCCTTTTCGTTTTCAATCACCAAATCAGCAACCACGCCCAGGGCAAACCCCAAATTATAGATTTCGCTACCCCCAGGGGGCTAACGCACCTCGGTCATTCTCCAGTAGACATCAATCAGCTTTCAATATTGATACAGTCATACCCAAACCAGGATGTAGGCAATGAGTTGTTAAATGGGTTTAAATTTGGATTTTCCCTTCAGTATATAGGCCCACGCACTCATTTGGAGTGTAAAAAATTAATTTCGGCAAACCAGCATCCGAACGAAATCCAGAATATATTGCAAAGCGAAATTAATATGAGTCGCATGGCCGGCCCTTTCTACAATATACAACTTTCGAATCTAAGGGTGTCTCCAATAGGCGTCGTGCCAAAATCTAGCGGGGGGTGGCGTTTAATTACTCATCTGTCATATCCACATAACAATAGCGTTAACGACTTCATTGATAAAGAACTTTCATCTGTGCACTACTTATCATTCGATAGCGCTATCGAAATGATAAGTCAGCTCGGAAAAGGCGCTTTATTGGGCAAAATGGACATAAAAAGTGCATTTAGACTTTTACCAATTCAACCAGATGATTTTTGTTTACTTGGCTTCAAATGAGGGTAACTACTACATTGACAAATGTTTGCCATTTGGCTGTTCTATATCATGCGCTACATTCGAGAAATTCGCGTCCTTTTTGGAATGGACCGTCAGGTCACAATCTGCTTGCCCACATGTTACGCACTATCTTGACGACTTCTTGTTTGCTGGTTCAGCGAAATCCGACGCTTGCTCAAGACTCATGAGGCAATTTGGGGAGTTATGTAAAGCACTTGGAATTCCTCTTGCCATCGATAAAACTGTCGTCCCCGTCATAAAATTAACTTATCTGGGTTTGGAAATTGACACATGTCTCGGGCAAGTCCGTATTCTCAACGACAAACTAATCAAACTAAAGATTTCGTTGACAGAAATGGCAAATAAATCTAAAGTCACTTTGAAGGAGATGCAATCTCTCGTGGGCCAATTAAACTTTTGCACCAAAGCAGTGCGATCTTCCCGCGCCTTTAATCGCCGTTTTTACGACGCGATGATTGGCGTACAAAGGTAGCATCATTTTATCCGCATAACAAAATCCATCAAAGACGATTTGCTCATTTGGCTCAATTTTTTGAACCACTTCAATGGCATATGCTATTTAAATGATGTTGATTGGTTAAGCAATGATATTCTTCAATTGTATACAGACAGTGCTTGGGGTAAGAACCTAGGGTGCGGGGCATATTTAAACGGTAAATGGGTCCACTTCGCTTGGCTCTCAACATGGGGGGATACGGAAATTTTGAGAGATGTTACCTTTTTAGAGCTTGTTCCAATAGTTCTGGCAATGACATTGTGGGGAGAATACTTCAGATCAAAAAATGTTATATTAAGAGTAGATAACGCAGCCCTTGTATACATCTTGAACAAACAGACGTCAAAATCTAAAAGAGTAATGCACTTTGTTCGCTATTTAGTATATTTTCAATGAAATATAATTTTAGATTTAAAGCAGAACATATCCCTGGTTTATGTAATAATATTGCTGATGCTTTGTCTCGTCGACAGTGGACCAAATTCCAGGAACTAGCCCCAAAGGCAGATATAAAGTCAACTCCTATTCCGCCGGTATTTCACTCACTGATATCAGGAGTGAAACCGTTAGATTAATCGACATGGCCACCTCAGAAAACACTAAAGCGGCATACAACAACGGCCTCGATTTATTTTTTAAGTTCAGGTCCGAGTTCCATCTCCGTAATTCTTGGCCTCCATCGCTCGAGGAATTGACAAACTTCGTTGCTTTCCTTTTCGTCAAAGGTTACGCTGTGAGCACTGTCAAAACATATCTAGCAGCTATATCATATTAGATTAAGATTTCCACCTCAGAATTACCTGACTACACTTCACATTTTATTGTTCGGAAAATGGTAGAAGGAATGAAGAGAGAAAGACACTCCAAAGACTCACGTTTACCAATAACGATTCAGCTCCTCCATAAATTAAATAATACATTACCAGTTGTGTGCACATCGAGTTATGAGGCGAGCCTCTTTTCTGCGGCGTTTTCCTTGGCTTTTTTTGGTTTTCTCCGAGTCGGGGAATTTACAGTAGGCTCTAGAAATTCAAATGTAGCATTACTTAATAACGATCTCGTCATGAATGAGCCTTCATCCTACTTAGAAGTCAACCTAAGGAGGTCAAAGACTGACCAGTACGGCAAAGGAACACAATTAATTATTCCCGCTATCAGCGGTCCTTATTGTCAGTTATTACTAATGCGCAAGTATTTACAACAAAGACCAAACATTTCTGGTCAATTATTTTGTCATTTCGGCGGTAAACCGCTAACTAGATATCAATTTAATTCCGTCTTAAGTAAATGCCTCGCGCGTCTCAGTTTATCTAGATGCAACTATAAATCACACTCCTTTAGAATTGGAGCAGCTACATACTTTCATCCTCAGGGTGTTGATGACGAAACAATCAAAATGTTAGGAAGGTGGAAGTCAGATTGTTATCGCCTATATATTAGGATCCCGGCAGTCAAATAGAATTAAAGCTTGAAAATCTATCCCTTATTTTTATTTATTTTTTTTCCGTTAATCATTAATTTCATGGGCCTTTCTAGCTGCGATTGAATTAGGTTTCACATCTGACCTTAATTTTGACAGGCATAAAATATTGTGGCAAGGTCGAAGAGGAATGCGCTGGAATGGCGTCTTTAAACTTTTAAAACATTTACTTACGTTCATTGATCCACCAAAATATTTGGTATTACATTGTGGAGCAAACGACCTTGGCCGTATAAAGACCATTGAATTAATAGTTGCAATGAAACGTGATTTGAAAAAAATTCAAATGATACTTCCGCACACTAAGATAATTTGGTCGCAAATGATAACAAGGATTGCTTGGAAATGTGAAGGGAGACCCGATATCGAAAAAAGTAGGGCGCGAGTAAATAGCGCAATTGCAAAACATATTTTATATCATCACAACGGAGGGTACATTAAGCAGTCAAATATCCATCATAGTCCCGACAATTACCGCCCCGACGGGGTACACCTCTCTACGCCTGGTAATAAGCTGTTCCTTGAAAATTTTAAAAGCGGACTCACAACTATTATAAACTCCCAAAATAATGTGTATTCATTATGAGCCTGTATCGGTGTGGTCACGGCTGGATATTTGAGTAGGGTGTTAAGCTACCCCCACATTGGTGGCGGCGTGCATAGTTAATGAGTATCTATGCACGTTTGGCGGATTTAGCTTAACACATATCATCTTGACTTGCGCCGCTGTTAACAGGGCGCAACTCGAACATGATTGCGTGGATAATTCTGGAATGGAATACAAGGAACTTGTACATAATTTACATTGAACATTGATTGATTTATTCGAATATTGATTGGCTTAACATGAGCATACAATACATTGATCTGAATGAACTGAATATTGATTTGTTGAATATTGTTTGAACATTGATTGATCTAATTGAATATTATGGATCGAATTGAACATTCATTGATTGAACTGAACATTAATTGATCGTATTGAACATTGATTGATGAATATTGATTGATGCATAAGGCTGACGCAACTGCAGGAACTTTGAAGCTAAACGTCAGTCTTATCCTGTAAAGCTTTGACATGTGTACAGTTAATATTGATTGATTGATTGTTTGTTTGTTTGCTTGCTTTTGTTGGAGGTGTGCCAGAAACCAATTGGGTCGGCACCCACTGTACACGTGTATTTTTCATAAATTGATTTGAACCAGCCGTGGCCATTAAATGCCAAACTTAAGAAATAAATAATTAGGAAACATTAAATTCACTGTTGTTTTTATGTGGAGTCTGTGATAAATCAGATTTAAAGAATTCGCAGATTATCACTGTACCGGCTTATTAGTATTACCTGTCTGATTCTTACGTGGAATAGTACTTAAAAACTCTCCTTAAATAAGATAGCTTCAATGGCTTCACCTAAGACTAAATTGCTAGCGCCCTCGGACGATATACCCCATCTCGATCGATATACCCTATGTATCATCGGTCAATATCTGTCATCATGGGTCTGTATAAATGCGTATTGACCTACATTGAGTCCATATATGTATAATATCAACAAAAGGCATTGTTACAGGAAATACGGAACAGGAATAATTCCTTAAATTGACCTGTAATAAATCCTCGTATTGACCAGGAAGGTCACAGTAATCATAATATTGACCTGCAAAAATTCCCTGTATTTACCTGGAAAGTCACATGCAGGTCAATATTACGTAGTATTTTTCTATCGTTTTATGATCTCAGCCAATCAGAGATAAAGAAATAAGTCCATCATATAATAATACGTCGATATTTTGAGGAAAAGTCACCGAGCGCAGATCTGCTCAAGATCAATATTTTGATATGATGTGTAGAATGATTTTATCAATGGGATACCGTATAACGGGTATTTTATGCGGTTGTCCAAATTTTGCGGAATTTTGCGGATAGAACAAATCCGCAAAAATTACAATCCCAAAATATTTCTAATATGACTTCGGGTATTATATACATGCAGGTATAATAAGTGGTGCGTCTGAAAAGCATGCATAAACGTGTCTTCGTTAGCGAGAAAATTCGAGTGACATCGAAACTCCGTGACAGCTTCATATACTTCAATTAATTTCTTTATTGCATAAGATATACATGTACGTCTTATAGCATTAATACAATATATAAACAAAGGAAATAATCGGAAATGGACGGTCAGTCATTGTAAATCCTTATGGAACATGCAAATATGAACATACAAACTCGTATTAACAGTCTTTACAGTTAATATGGAGAATGACATGAGATTAATGCAAAGAACATGTAATAAAGCAGTTATAGTCACAAATCAGCAAATGGCAGACTATTACATGATTAAATAATTTCAAAGCGCGAGGGCTTTATAGATATACTTCCCTAAATTACATGATTCTTTTACATTATTCACACTTAGCAACTGTATTATTTTGTACACAGATGGCCTATACCAATATTTTTTCATTGAATAAATTGGGCATACAAGTAAAAAAATGATATTCATCTTCAATTTCTGTAGTACATATTTTACAGAATCTTTTGTCTCTTGTTATATTTTTAGGTCTACCCGTTTCAATAAACAGATTATGCGTGCCATAGAAATAATACCAAAAAGAAAATAACAGCTGATTATCATAGTGACTAAAGTTTTAAAACGTTATTTCTACTTTCGTTTTAATTTATAACATTTCATCTTCAATGCAATTTTTTTTATTGCAAAAGACATAAGTCTTATAGCATTAATACAATATATAAACAAAGGAAATAATCGGAAATGAACATTTAAAGATCTGATTCCTTATTTTCCACTTTTCAATATTAATCCTGTGGATTGTCTTGAAACCGTGATTAAAATAACTGCTTGTGTATACGATATGGTTTGAATGTCTCGTGAATTTCATTCAAATCAGACGACTGACAGTATTAGTAACGCCTCAATGCATGTGACACGTCTGCTTTTGGGTTGGTTGATTATGCAACTGTTTGTTTTAACTAGGGATGAAAATCCCGATTTAATTTTGATAACAATTAATTTTAAGGGTACATATATTTTAGACTATCGCTTGGAGGCATTAATTATCATTATCTATAAATTATCTATATTATTTTGATCGATCATATAACATATTAATGTCTGCGGTGTCAGAACTGATAAAGATTTTAATTGTTGTTTGAAAGGACTAGTACTGTTACAACAATAACTAAATGTTATAATAGTTTAATCAAGTTTAATAGCGTAAAACCTCATGCACCTTTCATTATGTGCCTGAGCGAATTTACAAAACGTAATCATGGCAGTGTCGTAATAAATCAGAGCTTTAATGATAGTATACTTTACCCCCTAAATAAATTTTTGCGGTATAGTGCAACTGCAGAAATTGAAAACGCAAAAATTAATTTGCTATCTTTTAGGGGTAAAAACGCAAAAATATCCCACCGCAGGAAATACCCGTTATACGATATAAAAATATTTTTCTTGAACAAACCTATGATATATAAATTTTAGAATTGTCCATTCTGTACTTTTTCTGAAAAATAAATAAATACAAAATCCGAATAATACCCTGCTTTGAAACTATAATATTTTTGTAAATTTCGATTTTTCGTACATATATAAAAATTCCGCACAATTCAGATTTTTTCAAAATATGACTTTTGTGGGGGCAAAAATATGCAATATACCACATGTAGGTTTTCTACATCATTATATGATATTAAATTATAATTTCAGACGATTTTAATAATATTTTGCAAAATAGAAACAGGTGTGTTAGAATACTGTATACATACTTGGAAATCGTCCATGGATAGCCCTTATTTGGACATCAAACTATAGCATATTGTATTCAGTTTCTCCGTCTTAGAACGAATATTTAGCATTGACAGATTTGTGTATCGCATTTGGACCTTTAAATCATGTAAAATGTTTGTTGTATCTCGTAGTCCTTGACTTAAATTTTTGGCACACCGCTTCATTTGTTGCCATGTCTTTCACTACTTTGCAAAATTTTTGAGTTATGTTTTTGTCCTGGTTATTATCCATTAACAAATTATTCACTAAATCATCAAGTCGCTGAGTCAAGTTTTTGTTCTGTCTAGCACATATCGCCATGTTATTCTCCGCTTCATTCAGTCGTTGAGTTAGATTCTGGACATATTCCTCGTTTTCTGCCAAAGTTTGAACGATCTGCCGTGTTCTTCTTAGAAACGCCACTAACTCGACATTAGAGGTAGGCTTAGGTACATTTAGTTTATTCATTTCCGCTTCCAAAAAGAATACTCTGTTTTGAAGCAACTTTTTTTCTTCAACAACAACAGTAAGACTTTTATTTAGTACCTGTATGGTAGATCTATCATTATCGGATTGTCTCTTGAGATTTTCCATCCCAACTGTCAAGTTCAGAACCATTTGCTTGATTTCTGTTCTATCGACAGTATGCCCGGCTGTCCCGTGCATAAGCAATGCAGAACCTTCTCCTGTATTCAACAAAACCAGTATCATAGGGATGTGAAACGGATTTAAAATACGCATTTTGAAAGATTAACAATCGATTGCAGATTTTTGTCAAATGCAGTTTGTTGAATACATCCAAAATCCCCTGTATTTTTGTATTTAATCAATCGAATTTAATTTATATACTTTTTCTGCAGTCATTAAAGGGCAAAGATTTAATGCTATAAGTCTGTGATGGTATTAAAATGGTTTTAAAACTATGTTGCATTTACACATGAATTTTTTAAATTTCCATTTCATCTTAGAAGCTTAAAAGCCCTTCTATGGTTTCTAAAATATTATCAATGGAAATACAAACGACTAATCTAAAATTGTTTTGTAATAATAATGAAAAATTACTGTATTGAAGAATAAAATTCGGTAGCTAAGGAATTTTACGATATATTTTCAAATACGTGAAAAAAAAACAAACACTGAATTTCTTTATCAATCAAATTTAATCAATAATGGAATCCTTCCAATACAGATTTAGAGCTATACATTGGCTATGAAAAAAATGATAAGTATACCGTCAAGATATTAAATATCAAGATCAAGACTTTAAATATCAGGATCGAATGTCGTTAAGCTTGTATCTAGCCTCAAATAATATAGTGTTTGGGTGATAGCTACGATGCCTTGGTGATCTAGCTTGAATCTGTGTGATGTGAGGTATCTCAGTAATTTTTTGATTTAAAAACACGTTTTTGGTTCTTACAGACTGTGTCGAAAAACAACAGATTCTTTTCTTATTATGTGTCGTTGTTAACATATCAAGTTTGTTTATTAATCATTATCCAAGTAGGACCGAGAAAAATATTATAACACGACATTGGCTACTTTGCCAAACATATTTTATAGTTGTCATTGTTAGTTGATCATGTGTTGGAAGTCATTGTAAGTTTGTTTTGCTTTTACATTATAAACGTGATTCTTAGGAAGAAAACCTAAGCGAACCCAATCATAAATTATTTGTCCTTCGTAAAAACATTGATATTTCTTCTTTTTTTTCTTCATAGAAGAACATTTAGTTTTGAAATTCTTATACATGTACATGTGTATATGAGTCCATGGTCATTAGATAATCTAAGCTAAGACTTATTTTAGCAGAAAAAAGAACATAATAACACTGTCTGCACTCTTTAATCCAAACTAGAAATTTCCAGAAAGCAAATTTCGTGTCAAATCATATTAGGAATCCAGAGAAGGTGGACGTAGAAGCCCTACTAATTGTTAAAATATTATGTCCTCCATTCTGTCCATTCTGCATATTATAACGTGTATATCTGACCCACACACGATCTCCCTTTTGAAGCTCTAATGCAACCAAATTTGATGTTGCGTTGGATGTAATACCTCCTGTCGATATATTGACTGTAGGTTGTCCGTTTAGTATTACATATATGTTGACTGCCAAGTCATGCGAATTAGCTTGAACATTGAGAAAGAAAACAAAGTGTCCATCTACAGGGGATGTGAAGACACCTGTAAGTGGGTCGTATCCTCCTCCTATGTTGTAGATGATCTTATCAAATACCAGTTTACCAAGGTGCTTGGTACTGTTGTATGTCGTCATACTGGCCGTGAAGGCTAATTTCTTCGTGAAGTCTACAACATTTAAGTTAAAATAAAATTATCATTTTTATGCGCCCAGATCGATAGATCAGGGGCGTATATTGTTTTGTCCTGTCTGTTAGTCTGTTTATCTGATTAGCTGTTTGCCTGTTTATCTGATTAGCTGTTTGTCTGTTTACCTATTTATTTGTTTGTCTGGCTGTCTGTCAACTTTAACCTTCGCCATAACTTTTGGATCATGGGAGATAGAGACTTCATATTTTGTATGCATAGTCTACTATTTATTTCTATTGAAGGACACCAAAATTAATGACCTTTTGACCTTGACTGTGACTTACATGTAGTGCTAAATTAGCCTTTTCGAACGTTTGTCATAACTTTTAGACCAAGGGAGATTGAAACTTCATGTTTGGCATGCATACTACATTAATTAAACTCTTTCAAATTGCACCAAGTTCAATGACCTTGACTGTGGCCAATGTGATAAAAATAGCTTTTTCGAACTTTGTTGCCGCCGGGCGCATAGAGTTTCACAGACACATCTTGTTTTAATAAAACAATGTCAATTATACAAGTAAGTTAGTCTACTCGCAATTGTAGAGAGTGGGGTCTGCGTTTGTTATTATACAGAGAAGTGTATGGAAAAACAACAACTGTTTGGTGTGCAATAATTTTACACTTTTTTCAGTGGGTGGCACTGTAGATTTCTGGTAGTCCATTTCAATTTACACCACAAGTGCATTTTCATTTCATGGTTATTTATTTTACTCATGTTACTGGATAAGTAAATTAGAAAAATAATACTGAAGACAAAACATCATTTCTTGTCTTTAGTTGATGAACTCTCTCTCACACACTCTCTCTCTCTCTATCTCTCTCTCTCTCTCTCTCTCTCTGGAGGGAAGAGGACACGTTCATCAAATTTCTTTACATTTTTCCTATGGTGTCTCTCTTTTTTCTTTATCATTAATACTAGCTACTACAAATACACGCAATAGGTCGATGCAATATACAGATATTCAACTTTACTTGCAGTTTACTTATTTTAAAGGTCCTACCATATGACTGCATCCACCTATCCCTCCACCCAAATAAAAGAATAATTACTTGTTATGACTTGACAATATTTTATATAAAATATATTTAAGAAACAAAGCTTGTTAGCGTAGAGGGCATTTTTAATTAATATCGGTGAACATAATACTTCACTATTTATTTCCTTTTTTTTATTAATTATAATTATGTTTAATTAAAAAATTAAGTGTATGCACGTGCCTTAAGTGTCCTTAAGTAAGGACTATAAGATTAAAAACTCTCCTTAAATAAGATAGCTTCAATGGCCTCACCTAAGACTAAATTGCTAGCGCCCTCGGTCGATATACCCCATCATGATCGATATACCCCGATGGACCATCGGTCAATATCTGTCATCATGTGGAACAGGAATAATTCCTTATATTGACCTGCAATAATTCCTTGTATTGACCTGGAAGGTCACAGTATTCATAATATTGACCTGCAATAATTCCCTGTATATACCTGGAAGGTCACGTGCAGGTCAATATCACGTAGTATTTTTCTATCATTATTGGATCTCAGCCAATCAGAGATAAAGAAATAAGTCCATCATATAATAATACGTCGATATTTTGAGTAAAACTCAACGAGCGCAGATCGGCTAAAGATCAATATTTTGATATGATGTGTAGAATGATTATATCAATGAGATATGCAAATATTTTTCTTGAGCAGAGCTATGATAGATAAATTTTAAAACTGTGTCTATTTTGTCCTTTTTCTGAAAAATAAATAAATACAAAATCCGAACATTTTATGACATCATAAATACAAAAACTGTCAATACCTTGCTTTGAAACTAAAATATTTTTGTAAATTTCGATTTCTCGTAATATATATATATATAAATTCCGCACAACTGAGATTTTTTTTTCAAAATATGACTTTTGTGGAATATGCAATATACCACATGTAGGTATTTTACATCAATATATGATATTCAACAACAATTTCAGACATTTTAATAATATTTTGCAAAATAGGAACAGGTCTGTTAGAAAACTGTATACATACTTGGAAATCGTCCATGGATAGCCCTTATTTGGACATCCAAACTATAGCATATTGCATTCAGTTTCTCCGTCTCAGAATGAATATTTAGCATTGACAGATTTGTGTATCGCATTTGGACCTTTAAATTATGTAAAATGTTTGTTGTATCTCGTAGTCCTTGACTTAAATTTTTGGCATACGCTTCATTTGTTGCCATGTCTTTCACTACTTCGCTAAATTGTTGGGTTAAGTTTTCGTCCTGGTTATCATTCATTAACAAATTATTCACTAAATCATCAAGTCGCTGAGTCAAGTTTTTGTTCTGTCTAGCACATATCGCCATGTTATTCTCCGCTTCATTCAGTCGTTGAGTTAGATTCTGGACATATTCCTCGTTTGCTGCCAAAGTTTGAACGATCTGCCGTGTTCTTCTTAGAAACGCCACTAACTCGACATTAGAGATAGGCTTAGGTACATTTAGTTTATTCATTTCCGCTTCCAAAAAGAATACTCTGTTTTGAAGCAACTTCTTTTCTTCAACAACAACAGTAAGACTTTTATTTAGTACCTGTATGGTAGATCTATCATTATCGGATTGTCTCTTGAGATTTTCCATCCCAACTGTCAAGTTCAGAAACATTTGCTTGATTTCTGTTGTACCTAAAGTATGCACGGCTGTCGCATGGATTACATCGCTGATATTAGAATTTCCGTGCATAAGCAATGCAGAACCTTCTCTTGTATTCAACAAAACCAGTATTATAGGGATGTGAAACGGATTTAAAATACGCATTTTGAAAAATAAACAATCACTTGCGAATTTTCTCAAATGCTGTTTGTTGAAACCGTCCAAAATCCCCTGTATTTTTGTATTTAATCAATCGAATTTAATTTATATACTCCTTTGCAGACCTCAAAGGGCAAAGATTTAATGCTATAAGTCTGTGATGGTATTAAAATGGTTTTAAAACTATGTTGCATTTACACATGAAACTTTTAAATTCCAATTTCATCATAGAAGCTCAAAAGCCCTTCTTTGGTTTTTAAAATATTATCGATGGTAATACACACGATTTACCTAAAACTGCCTTGTGATAATGCTGAAAAATTACTGGGCTGTAGAATAGAATTCGGTAGTTAAGAAATTTCACATAATATATTTTCAAACACGTGGAAAAACAAACACTGAATTCCTTATCAGACAAATTTAATCAATAATGAAATCCTATCACACAGACTTAGACCTATACATTGGCTATTAAAAAATTATAGGTTTAAAATTTACCGTCAAGATATTATGGAATAAACTTAATCAATGTCAATGTTCTTACTAGAGTTTGGATTGGATAATATTCTAAACAAGTTACAGATTAATTATATTTCATGTACAGTTATAACTACCGGATTTACATAATGAGTTCCCCCTGAAACGAAAACTTACTTAACTAGAGACACAAAGAATTCTAATCGTATGTTCTTTATAAAGAAATGAATACCCGGAATATGGTTATTCTTTTTTGATTCGCAGAACTTTTGTTTAAGAACAGATTTACAGACTTAAAGAAATATGTTAAGTAGCATATTCAATCTCAAAATAATGTTCTTTTAACATACAGCAAAAAAAACAAAAAAAAAAAAAAAAAAAAACAAAAACAAATACAAAAAAACAAAGATCGATTGATTTAAGACGACTGGCAGCATTACGCTTATGTAATATTCCAAGAATATTTCCAGATGTAAGAAACAACACACAATAAATTTTGCTGAAATAGCTGCCTTTATCAAAGCTACTGGACTTTTTCTTAGACACACCTATGGACTGCAGATACCTCTATGAAAAAGATGTTATAGTGTCTGGTATTTATATTATTTGTCCATGGAAAAGAGGGGAGACAAACTTACGTTGTGTTCAAGTCTACTGTGATATGGAAACAGATAGCGGGGGATGGACAGTACGGATGACTTAGTGAATGATTAATTGTTGTTCAACGTCTTTTCCGAGATTATTATTTTTTCACTCACTAGATGGCGGTAAAGGTCTTTAAATTCAACCCTCTACTTGGTACTTAGAGCCAATAAATTGTTATGTTTTTAGCGTGCAAATAGCTACTTAATCAGTAAGACAAGGCTTCGATTTTAAGGTCTCTATCGAAATACCCACAAACACACGCGGAGTACTCTAAAAGTAACATCAAACAGAGTTATACGTCGTTACGTAGCTACGTAGGCAACTTATGATGTACAATATAAACTAAATATTTTATCCAATCAAATGACGTGTTACAAGGAAATTTAAATTGTTCAAATATACCGACGATGTTTTATCAATTTCAATAGTTATTTTAATTCTTTACCTTTTACATTTATAACCTTTCAATTTGAAGATCAATTTTTTTACAATAAAAAATATCTACGAAGGTGATACAAAGAAGACAGTCCGTTGATGTGAACTTTAAACGAAATTGGGAAGAATATAAGATGGGCTATGGAGATGTTTCTACAAGCTACTGGATTGGTAAAAAATAAAATAATAATAAATCAAAGACACCTACCATGAACAAAAATTGCAGTTTATGCTTTGTGAAGGTCAATTTTATGTGCAAAAAATTTAAATACAATTTTGAATGTACAAAAACGCGGACAATATTACTCCTATCATTTGCCAATTTATGTATCTGTAAACGTTGTACGATTTCAATCTCAATGAAAATGTCTTGCCATAAAATTGCTGTAATTTAACATATTAAGCTATCCGGATGCAGAGATAACAAAAAAGGAAAATAAGAAACCTGGGATCTGCATCTTTAATGTATTTAGTGGATGATTTCTTATCCCAAAAAGACTCTCTCAGAGAAAAAAAAAGTGAAAAAAAGTTGCTTAAATCTAGTTTTATCGGTTGAGCGCAGTAAAAGTGTGCCTCAAATTCTACGCGTTTTTTTTTTTAACTCATTGAAGTATCTTAAATTGTCAGACATACATGTACGAGAAAACGAAGGTAAAACAAACAGACAGAAAACTAGGGTAAAATTTATTACAAACTTTGCTGGCAGAGAAGTTTTTCCCAGAACGATTTGATCTTATCATAGATGCATAAAAATTACTATTTGATCTAATTATAAATGCTTAAAAATTATTTTTTGTTTTTTTTACAATTGATAAATATAGCACACAATTAAACTTTAAAAATGACGTTGTTGGATGTATAGAATCGGTAAAGACAGTTTTGTGAACTTTGATTGTGTTATTCTTACATTTTCTCTTATGTGTCATCGTCAATAGTATTTATTATATAATATAATTCATTATTTGAAATCAAAAACCTTGTAAACTAAAATATTTCATTTTACAGGAAATGACATCATACACCAATTAACAAAAGAAAGAAGAAGTTCTCTTTACATGGAGATTACTCTCTTCAACGAAACAGTCCTGTATATAAAATATGAATTTTTCTTCATCACCGATGAAAAGACTGATTATAGACTGAATATTAGAGGAAAAGCAAATGGGACTTTGGGTTTGTAATAACTTTCTTCATCTGAAATACAACCATCTCTTAATTACAATTTCCAATATGCATAGTTAATTTCATTTTCTTCGAACATTCTTTTTTTATTTCGAAACTTTCGGTTTATCTAACTTGAATAAGAAAACATATTTCGTCACCCGCCACAGTTCCATTCGATTGCCATAATCCAAAGCTGAAATGATTTATACTGCTGGACTCTATGTAATCTATCTTCAGAAGTTCACATATGTGTGCCAGATTAGTTACAAAACTGTTTATGGGGACTCAAATGTGTGCATCAGTGAAATTCCTAAATTTAAGTGGGACTTATCCAACTTAATTTTAGCATAGATGTAAAACGTGACGCTGTTTTAGACACTTTGACGTTATCGTCCGTGCGCCGTAAGGCGATACAATTCATCACATAAAATCTCATAATTTGTTTATTTATCCATATATCTATTTGAAATTTGTTATATTAATAAAATGAGTACTAAAGAGTACTTGAGATTTTACAACCCGCTGATGTTTAATTTTCGCACTAGACAACTTAAGTTCTTGACTTCAAAATTATCATTTGGGAGCTTATAGGATAAAATAAATTCTGTCTTTTCTGCAGATTATGTTTCAGAAAGGATGGGCTTTTTATTTTATTTATCTAATATTTATTATTTTTTCTTTTTTACATTTTTTCCTATCCTTAAAAAGACCAATATTTGTATTTCAAATATACCTTGATATTTGGCATTGCAGATTGATTGATTTTTAAAAATTTACCAAAATTAAACCTTGAGCATAAGTCTGTGTTTTCCCCGGGCTCTCCATGAGTATAAATATTTTTGAACCTTTGACCTTAGAGTATGACCATGCAACTTTTAAATTTAAACGTTGAACAACTTTAACCTGTGCCATAACTTCTAAATAGTTTGTGGTAGAAATTTTATACTTTACATATGTTTGTCTTATGACAAAGCCTTCTCCTGGGCACTATTAATGTGACCCTTTAGCCATGAAGATTGACCCCCTTTTAGAAAACTTTGAGCTTGCCCATACCTTTTCATTGTTTGATGGGCTCTTATATTTCAAAGGAATACTGTAAATTTATTACATTTGACGTGTACGATATTTTGTGGAAATTTTACTGAATTTTTTAGCTATAAAAGCTAATATACAAGACATTTTGCGATGGACTTGAATTATCAGATTCAGCTTTCCGTCAAAATCGCTAAATAGAATACATCGCTAAATGTAATACGTTTACAGTATTCAATGAGACAAGATCTTATTATCTTCCATAATTTCAAATGTGACCATACTGAGTTCAAGTCGGGTTTAAACTAATGGCGAATCAATCCCAGCAAAAAAAAATAAAAATGGATGCGGAAAAAATTACAAGTCCCAATTTTTCCACTATATACTCTTAAAGGGGCATAGACACAGTTTCAGCAAAAATAATTTCTAATTTTCAATGTTTACAAATACTCAACTAAGGTTTTTCTTATAAACATTGAAAAAAAAAATTGAATTTTACTTTTCAAGATACAAGACAAATTTACAGCTCTAATCCTTTGTTATGTAAACAAGGCCTCTGCCATGTTTTTGTTTACATAGGGTAAATATACAAATATATGTTTGCTCAAAGCAGAATTTTCAACAGAGAAGTTAACTATAAATACGATTAGACAGTTTCTAGTGATTTACTGAATTTCGTTTTGGTGAAAATATATTTCATATATGTCAGCAAAAGCAAGACATTTGTTTACATCATGAAGTATTTTAAATTATGTATCTTATTCGTAAATCAACAAATGATGTACATATTTTTGCTGATCATTAGAATTACCTTATTAAGGAATTGCAAACATTAAAATTAGTTTTAAAAACTTTATTTGAAACTCTGTCCATAAAATGAAAATTTTAAAAACATATATTACATCAACCAAATAAGTAATATAAAATAAATGTCAAAATGTGTTAAAGATACCAGTGATCAAAAATATTTTAGAAAATTAACAAAAATTCCCGTTTTGAAAAATTTAAAATGGAAAATTAAGGAATCCATTTTAACTACAGGGAGTATAGATCAATCGTGTATTTTTTTTTTTATTTAAAATACTATTGACACTAAAATGTTGTTTTGAAAAATATCATCTTTGGAAAGTAAACCCGGAATATGTTGGATTCTCATATGTATAATTAAAACCTATAGCTATATATTCGAAATTTTGCTTTAAAACGGAGATTCATTATAACCATTGAGACTCTGCAAATCTTACATGAGATAATATATTAAATTTGTTTGCCGGAAAAGCGAGAAAAATTCGAAAGCTGTGCGAATTTGACAAACAAGTAACACAATACTACGGACCATGAACCTTCGAGATACAAGAAGAGGCATTTAATTCTAATGTCATTTCAATACCATTTTTAATCAAAAATGCAAGTACAGATATTCAGTAAGGTATCTCAGTCTGGAAGTGGGTTGCGAAGGAATATACTCTAAAGACAGGCCTCACCTGAGCATTTTTCTGATTAATGCTATGCGCAAGTAAGAACTGACTACTGACTACCTTGTGGAGGTATTTGTTGATTTGTTTTATTTAAACAGGACCATTGACTAAGGGTACAGATATAAAGTGGCAATCTCTTGTCAAATATGTTTGTTTAATGTATGAAATAAAATTACTTTCGCATTGATGCTTATATATTTTTGTGAAAATTTGACCACAAAAATAGATTTATTCTCTTTTGAGATATCTTTCTCTAGCCCTAAACGCATGTATTCAATTTATAGTGTGAATTATTATGACCTATATGCACTATCACAAAAAGAAAACATTTTTTCATCCTTCGTCATTTACTGATAAGGATTTGATGAGTTATAAGTGGAATTTTTAGATAAAAAATTTGATTTGTTCAGGGTTAGCGCATTAATATTTTTTTAAAGACCAGCTTATAGGAAGTGTGGATTTCAAAATCGTGATGGAGAGGAATAGATATTTATTAGGGTATTTCGTATGTAAGTAGGCTTCTATTCATATTTTTTTCTTTTCTTAAAAAATCTTTGTTCTCACTGATTGTATCTATTTACTCTGAACGTTTGTACATTAAGTTTTATTATTCTTATATCAATGGGTCTTTTGTACACATATAGATTAATTGTATTCAGCTTAATTTAAGACGTCTTATATATAGACAAATTAAAAATGAGTTCGATCTTTAAATTTAAATTTATCGCTGAATTTTAAGAAAATGTACCATTTGTAATTTTGAAAGTTTTGGTGATAAATTTCATTTTGAAATTTCATTTTGAAATTTTGAATTGAAAGATTATTATTTCGATTTCTATTTTTTTTCTCTGTGTCAACTCTTTGAAGCTAGCTGAGTTGATATCTTGACAATTCTACCGGAGTGTAAAGGCAGGTTGATAGGTCAGGAGCTAATGAGGCCTAAAATGCCTAATATGCATGCAAATCTCGTGCGCATCTGTCTCTATGTCTGACGCTAAGGATGCCAAATATGCTTTAAATCTTATGCAGCTGCTTTGTGATTGACTTTAGTGGGCGAGGACTATTAAAACTGGCATGGAAGTCCCTTTCCGATCGCCATTAGATTTTCCTTTGTACAAGCGTAGAATTCCTGTAGAATTCGTAGTAACCCATAATGCAATTCTCATTTAGCTGAGTTGTCAGTTTAAATCATGTCGGTAACATAACATTTCTGTTTACCGTGTCTCCACGTGCTAGGCACTTCCTAGCCACATTTCCGTGAATAATTTACCCTATCTCGCTGTAGTTGCGCTAATTCTCGCCAGAGCCACTGTCAGAGCTACTCTTAACTCATCAGGTTTTAAAATTGGTAGAGCACTGTAAAATAAAAGGTTCCGTACACATATGTAGGGATGTAAGAGTTAACAAAACACATGTATCGGTCGAACACGAGCTTACTTGGTGTTTATTAAGACCATATATTTGATTGGCTATTATATTTATGCAATACCATTTTTACAGGTATTAAATAAAATAAAACCATTTGAGAAATTCTTTCCTTTCTAAAAATGGGCTTCATTATATGATAATCATTTCAAAAGATAGCTCAAAACGTTTCATCCAAACTGAATATCTCACCAGTTTAATGCTCTTCACTCAATAAATGCTTTTTTTTCTTTATATATACTCGTTTAATTTTGATCGTTGATTGTTATTTTTTTTGTATGAAGACTACATTGATGGTATTTTAGCAACATGAATGCATGAATTGCAATGAAAATGTTTACTTCCTTTGCAGACAGTACCTTGGTCATGTTATCAAAATCATGTCAAACAACACCTCATAAAGATCAATGTGGAAACATGGGAATCCTATGGAACTGTAGTGGTCTTAATATAGACAGACTACCAAATGAAATACCCAGTCAATTACATGGCCGCAATGTCACCTTGGATTTGTCCTTCAATAGATTTTCTACACTAAACAATGCTACATTTGAAAATTTGACAGATGTGTCGGTTGTGACATCCATGATTCTCAATCACAATTACATTACAAAGATAGAAAACGAAACCTTTTATGAATTTACAGACTTGTGTAGTTTGGACATTTCATATTGTCACCTTACGAACAATTGCATAGAAGCAGGTGCCTTCTCTCGATTATCAATCAAGTACCTAAACATTGATCATAATAATTTTAAAAATGAACACATGTACCCGGATGTTGCACTTTCTGCACTTCAGTCTTTGCGTAGCCTGGATATAGACATTTTTGAAAATTTTGAATTTACAACACCATTTGAAAACCTAACAAATTTGTCTGACATAAAGTTTAATATTCAAAGTGATTTCACTTTATCAAATACATCATTTTTAGGACTCAAAAGCTCTAAAATCCGACAACTTAATCTCAATTTTGCAAATTATGTGTATTGTGACGTTACCGAAGATCTGTTTTGTTCCTTTCCCTTTCTTACAGATGTTTTCATTAATTTCGGCGGGAAATGTGACGTGACTTCAGCATTACGCTCTCTTAAATGTCTTCAACATCGAAATATAAATAACATTACACTTTATAAAAACAAGAAGAAAATTGAAACAAGTGTGATTATTCTAAATGATACTTTACTTGAGAACGTTGTCAATATCTGCATTCGAAAATTGTTTTTGATTGAAAACAGCATTGCATCTATAACAAAGAATATTCATAACACAACATTATGGAACTGTTTAGAGGAATTGGATCTAAGCAAAAACGATTTGCATGTTATGGATTTTTCAGTAGCTGAAACCTGGTTCTCTGCACCTAAATTGAAATATCTGAATTATTGCTGCAACGATCCGTATTGTCCAAAGAACAGCATTGCTGATGATGAAGTACAATACACATATCGAGGTGGTGTATATATCACTCTAACTTTACCAGAGACACTAGAGGTACTTGATATCTCAAACAATCGCTTACACAACGTGGAAGAAAAAAATCGTTATAAAATTGTTGGCGAAAGTTTGAGGATATTTAACATCCGGGCAACTAATTTTCCACTGGGAAACGTCTATCAATTCGATTTTCCGTCGTTAAAGACTCTTGATCTATCAGGTAATAAATTTGTTGATGTTCACGCCGATTTATTCCAGTCTTCTTTAGGTATTCAAAATTTATCTCTCAACGATGTTGACTTCAAGTTTTCTACTCTAAATTCTGAAAATATATTCAGGAATATGAAAAATCTCTCTCACCTATATTTTTCAGAAAACAATTTGAATTTACTTCCAACAACTTTTTTCATTGACCAGAAAGAATCTTTGAAAGAAATAAATCTTGATCACAACCGATTTTTTAATATTCCGGACTCATTAATGTATTTGCAAAATTTGAAAAAGATATCTTTACGAAACAATTTGATATCTGAGTTTTCTAAAAATGATCAAAAAATTTTTGAAACTCTAAACAATGTATCACTCTATTTGGAAGGGAATCCAATTTCTTGTATTTGTTCAAGTTTGAAATCTCTAATCTGGATCAAAAATAACAAGCATCTCTTTGCTGATTTGAGTAGAATCTCATGTGCAGGAAGTAGAAATTTAATTACTCACTTACTTAATAATGATCAAATCTGGAGAAAATATCAACTAGAATGTCAAACAGAAACCTGGCTCATCGTCTCTGTGGTATTTATCGTGTTGACGTCAACTATACTTCTGATATCCTTTACTGTGCAGAAATACCTAGTACATGTCGAATATGTCATATTAAGACTTAAAAATAGATGCAAAGATGTGCGTCTCGGATTCAGAAAAAATAATTATATCTATGACGTTTTTGTGTCGTATGGTGAGGAAGACTATGCCTGGATTATTCGTTATCTTCATCCAAAATTAGAAAGCTTAAATATAAAGGTGTGGCTTAAGGACAAAGATTCTATTCCAGGAGAATGGGAGGCAGAAGAAATAGTTAAATGTATAAATGAAAGTCGAAAAGTGTTGTTTGTGATCACTGAATGTTTTCTGGAGAGTGGTTGGGCCTCCTACGCTGTCCAGATGGCGGTTACTCACGCCTTCCATAACCAGCGTCAGAGTTCCATTGTTGTCATCATCAAAGACGATATACCATTAGAGAGACTCCCAAACGATATCAAAAATATATGGTGGTGCATTGAATATTTAAGGTGGTCCATAGAAGATGAAAATAATGATTCGATAATGTTTAAGTTATCAAGTTTGCTAAAACCTGTTGCTGCATAAATACCAACATTAGATTGATATAATATAGTTGTAGATATACGAATTAAGACATGTACATACTAAAGTATATAACAATTTTTTTTTATAATTTTATTTTTTTGTAAGAGTTTAATAACAAAATGAAATTGATAAACATGAACTGTGTCTAACAAAACACATGATGTTTAAATGAGAAAAGCAAATGAAATGTTGGATTGAGAGAACCGTTGAAAAATTCAAATGAAAGATACAATGCTTTATGTTAATTTTCGGTTACTTTTTCTACTATGACTTTGTGAAAATGTTGTACTCTTGACCTATAAAAAACAGATTCTGCAAATCTGTAAATTTTTGTATATGACTAATGGTATGATGGCAGCAATTTTTGCATTTTATTTTAATGTCTCTTCAAATAGTTTAAGTGTGTAAATCTGACTCTGACTTTAATTTAAATCCTATAGTATTTTGCAAACTTCTGAAAGATAAATATGAAGTTTACATGAACTTTAAATCTGATGTTTTCGATTTCAGATTTCTAATTTCTCATCAAGGCCATCAATAATGATAAGATTGTTTACATCATACGTGTACCCTAAGCTATGTTGGGAGTAAATAGATTGTACCTAGCTATAGCTACATGTGTGTAAATGGTTGCATATTGCACATGTATAAACATTGTATTTAGAAAAGAATTAGATATATAATGTATATTAGATTTAATAACCTTAAGATAATCTTATATTTAAAAAAAATCATTCTTCATTTATCTAAAATTAAAATAAAGTTTAGGCTTGGGTTAATACATTTGTAATACATGATCAGCACGTTCAGGTCCCTGCGGACAAAGCAGATAACAATATTGTCTTTGTTTGTAAGGCTCAATACTGTAATTTAGAAGAACTTACTCAAATCTACAAGAGGTAATCCAACTTATACTCATAGTTCCCTTTCTTTCTAAGGAAGAAATTCTTCAAAATCATATGTTAATTTTGAATATCTTTAATACCCCGAAGAACCAAAAATGATTGTGAAGTACCATATGTATATTGGAGTTCGAAACTTCATAAGATTCCTTAGAAACAAAGATACATTGCGGGTTCCAGTAAATGTTCAACCAAGCCACTTTCGTTACCCCTCACTAAGATATTGACAGTAGAGAAGGAAAAACTTCAAGATTATTGTGCAACAATATATTCAAGATGTGGTGTGAATTAGATGTGGATACTAAAAAAATTCCAAAGAACTTTTGGACAATTTGAAATCACAAGATTTTACCAAAATTAACAGCTTAAAAACTTACGACTTTTCAACTTTATACACAACCATTCCCCACGATAAATTAAAGTTGAGGCTTTTTGATATCATTGACAGCTGCTTTTTCAATAAAAATTGGAACTCGTAAATTTACTTACTTGGTTTGGTTATTGGTCATTTGCAAAATTATTTTGTTTAAAAACATTCTGATTGCACACGCAGTACAGCTAAGGTGCGCAATGGAAATATCGACTAAATTTTGTATTTAAAAATGTATTCGTAATCGGGATGGCGATTATTTTATTACATTATTCATATCGGATAATTGTTATTATGATTAATAACTTCATATCGAGGACGTTTATATTTCATATTTAGACTAGTCACGTGATGCGACAGTCACGCGATTTTAGCGCATTGACTTGAAGTATTGATGTTACATATAAATATCACTAGTGCAAGGGCATAACCAAGTTAAATTTCCAAGTTTAGTATATAAATATTTTCAACACGCATTTTAGTTTCAAAAAAGTGCTGCGATCCTGTCTAAATTCTGCAATTTCATTGTTAAAATTATACTTGTATGACCGAATGCTATATTTTTTGCTGGTCAGCGGCATGAAATATTAATATAATTAAATTGTTTTTAATATTTCATCAGGATCGCAGCACTTTTCAGATACCTTAATAGTTCTATAGTTGAAATGTAAAAGCTTACTTTGATCCATAGAGTGTATGCCCTTGCACTAGATCGATTTATTAAGACCCCCACATTACCCTCCGATGTACTTACATACAAATACCCGGCAGTGTCAATTAAATACGTAATGTACAGAAAATATATTAATAAAATAGTGAAGAAGACATTAAATTCAAGTTATTGGCCCACAGAATATCTGTAAATAATATTTTATTTAATTAGAGAATACATATTTTGTTGAGAAAATATTACTTAATCTGTCTCTCACTGCATGCAAACTACGTCACGCTGTAAGAAATGACGTCATATTGACATGTGTATTGCGATCAGTGACTTGTTTATAACTTGTTATGTGGGATTTAACTAACGACAAAACAATACGCTGTAGTAAGTTTTTATGTAGTTTGATGATTTCCTACTGGTTAAATTAGCAGATAAACTCATTTTGTGGTATTTTAAAGAAATGTTGTATTACTTATATTGTGGATGATGTCATAGTCAAGTTTTCCCGTACAAATTAGGCTCCGCCTCCTTTTTGTAACCTTAACTGTGCTGCGCACACAAGTACTCTGAAGTTGACATCAAAAAGATACTTGAGATTTTGTGGTTTATGGAGACCAGGTATTCTAACAATCTACTGGAATTCCCATGGGTACCAATTCCCCTCCGTTATTGGCAGACCTATATTTGTACTCATTTGAAGCAGAATTTGTGCAAAATCTTATACGTGAAAAGAAAAAAAAACCACTTGCTGTGGCCTTCAACTCAACATTTATATACTAGTATATCGACGACATTTTGTCAACTAACAATGGTAATTTCCATTCCTATGTCGATACGATATATCATCGTGATCTTGAGATAAAAGATATCACAGAGCGTCACATATCTGTTTCATACTTGGATATTTTACTTGAAAAAGACGTTAATTGTAATCTAACAACCAAGCTTTATGATAAACGTGATGACTTTAACTTTTCTATCGTCAACTTCCCTTACTTTTGCAGCAATATACCTTCATCACCTGCATATGACATTCATATATCTCAGCTGATTTGATACGCAAGAGCATGCTATACGTAGGAACAATTTCTAAAACGAGGTAAAGTATTGACAAACAAGTTGATGAAACAAGAACATCAGCAGTCTCATTTAAAGGCATCGTTTCGTAAGGTCTTTATTCGATACAATTATCTTGCCAGCAAATACAATTTTTCATTGAATCAAATGCTGACTGATGTTTTTCATACTAATTGCAAGTCATTTATGTATACATGTACACTGAATTGACAACGGATTTTCCCTTTATTTCCCGATTACGACAAGGAGCACACGGCGGGTGTGACCGGTCAGCAGGGGATGCTCACTCCTTCATGGCACCTGATCCCACCTCTGATGTTTTAGAGGTCCATGTTCGCTCTGCTCCTATTTTGTATTGTTTTATGGACGTTGACTTTGATATTGAATACTTTTCGTTATCTCCATATCCTTTATGTACTTTGAATTAAAATAAACTCATGAGAACTTTTGCGTGGAATGACACTTATGAAGTTTGAAGTCAATTTAGGAGAAAGCTAATTGATATTAATGTAATTAATTAAAGAACAGGTAAAACTATGAGTAAGCTTAACATATTCAAAGAAATATCCGTCTAAATTCTGACCATAAATCTGATATTAATAATTGCCAAACACCATGGATATCAGGGACGGAAAGAAAAAATATCAAGCTTGAAAAATTAATAACGTCTTTCAGAACACCAAGTAAAAAATATTAAAAAAATTAATCATAAAGCCGGAAGAAAAATTATAATAAAAATGCTTTTAGTTAAACCAAAAGAATCATTTATATTAGGCTATAAGTCAATCTGTGTTGTAAACAATAAAGTAGTTAATGGTCACGTGGAAGCCTCGCTGATTTGTTATATCTTTTATCAACAATTGCAAACACTTCCCTTACACAACGCTGTTCGGGCAATGAGTTTCTACATCTTATTATTTCACGTAATTGTCGCCAAATTTCGCGAAAAGCACCACACGCGAAATAAAATTTCTCGTCTTTATTTTTTAGAAAATTGTTGAAATTTATGTAAAATTTCTTGATCACCCATCCATTCATGATTTAGTATTCTTGGGATAATAAGTATACGCGAAACATAAGGAATTCAGAGTAATTGACTGTAGAAGTAATTTCATAATAACATTATAATTGTAAAAAAATATTCAGTGCATTCAATTTTATACTGTTGAGGTTGTAGAAAATAAATCATTTTAAGGGTTTTAAACTTTTAAAAAGCAAAATTGTCCCTTTATAGAGTGCATGTTCCGAGCTACACTCTTATTTATTTCTTTTACATAAGAAAAACATTCAAGAGAAGTCGCATTTTTATCTTATGTTCGTTGAGTTGCAAAAATAGATTATTTTCTGACGTCATTTATAGCCTGTGAGTGCAAAATAATGTAAAATATTTCACATATAATTTCTTCTATAAAATGAAAATTAATTACACATATATGAATATTATTCTAGATATTGACTTTAAAGAGACCAAAATTAAGTCATCACATATCGTTCTTTGTAAAGATTGTACAAAAATGCAGTGGCAAAATGTGCCCAGGAGTGTAAAAACGTGTGTAATTTTAAAAGTCATTGTTGTGACATTGAATTAAGTTTATAATAGCAGATAAAAATCAAAAAGAAAGTTAAGCAATAAAGAGCCTCACAATTACCACCCCCCCCCCCCCCAGCAAAAAAAAAAGAAAGAAAAAGAAATAGATATCGAAAAATGAAGCTTTCTTATGCTATCTAATTTTAATGAACTTATGAAAATTTTTACGACACAAATTTTTTTTCTTTTTTGAACTTATTTTTGCCGATAAACAAGGCGGACAATCATCTACATCAAAACAGGATAACCCTAGGTTTACTCAGGCGGGTGTATCCGACACATTAGGAAGTTAAAAGTTTTTTTTTTCAACATCTGGATATTTGTGAAATTCCAAAAAGTACATTCTACTTCAACTATATCCAATCAAGGTACTGTAACATTTTAATTAAATCACAAATATTTATTCTGCTTTTACAATCTAAGAGTAGAAGTTTAGGGTGATTTTATATTGAACAGCAACTTCACAAGGACCTTCATGACCTGAATTTTTCTTAATTGTTCGTCTTTTCCTAGATTGAACGATAATTACCATATTCTAAAAAGACTATGACAAGAACTCTTAGACTGCCGCCGTTCTCACATGGAATTATCTAACTCTCATACTATTTGCACGAACTTGGGGGAATCTTATAAAAAAGGATCGCCTGTGCCTTCACCTTGTAAAACCTTTGATCATTAAACACTCCGGTAGGATGAACATCAAGTTAAAACTGCCCTTAGGATTTGGTTTTCCTTACATATTTCAAGTAATTGCTAAATGAAATGGAAATGCCCTGGTTATTAAGGTACTACAAACATCCAAGAAATTTGTTTCAATTTGTTTCTTACAAAATACACTAGAAAAAAGAGTAATGTTATTATATTAAAGATAATTAAAGATCTTTGCAAGAAAAATAATAAGCTATGGCACGATTTCTGCTTTGTTTTTTTTTTTAAATTACAAACATCCTATATACTGGATATTCGAGACCCTATATTTTGGATCGTGTTAATGACATGGACATCCCATATAACCGTTTATGAAATGAAATGTAACTGCTGATCCATTTATAGTAGAAACCTGATTATTGGACATATCTATAAGGAATTTCAATGTCTTTTGTAAAATAAAGATTACGGCTATTGTAGGAGGTTAAAAGTAAAATTTAATGACATCATCTGATTTTTTAAATAAAAAATTTGCATTAGATTTAATTTCAGTCGCTAAAATATCGAAAATCTTTGGTTAAATTTTCCTCCTTTCGACATATTTTAATTTGGGTGTTCTATTTGCACTACTCTGTTAAATTTTTGTAATACTGAGTTTTTTTCTCTTAAGAGGGCTTAAAAATAGCAAATATACAGGAGATTTTTCAATTCCTGTTCAATGTCTGTTCTATTTTGAAGTAAAATTAAGCATGTCTCTTTTGTTCTACCTTAATTTTTTTTTTATCTAAACAAGGGAAAGAAATTATGTGCGCAATTGTCTGCTTGTCCATTCCATCACATTGTCTACTTGTCCATTCCATAACTACGGCGCCGCTGGAGGGCCAGGTAAAAAAATGTTTTTATTTGTTCGGACAAATTAGAAATTCGTTCGGACGAATTAGTTATTTGTTCGGACGAATTAGATATTCGTTCGGACAAATTAGAAATTCGTTCGGACGAATTAGTTATTTGTTCGGACGAATTATATATTTGTTCGGACAAATTAGAAATTCGTTCGGACGAATTATTTATTTGTTCACAAATTTATTTGTTCGGACGAATTAGAAATTCGTTCGGACGAATTAGTTATTTGTTCGGACGAATTAGATTTTCGTTCGGACGAATTAGAAATTCGTTCGGACGAATTAGATATTTGTTCGGACGAATTATATATTTGTTCGGACAAATTAGAAATTCGTTCGGACGAATTATTTATTTGTTCGGACAAATTAGATATTTGTTCGGACAAATTAGAAATTCGTTCGGACAAATTAGAAATTCGTTCGGACAAATTAGAAATTCGTTCGGACGAATTAGTTATTTGTTAACACGAATTAGATTTTCGTTCGGACGAATTAGTTATTTGTTCGGACAAATTAGAGAAAATGTGAACAACTGTCAGGACACCGCGATTAATGTGCGATTTGCACCACGACGTTTCATTTTATTTTGATTCTTTGCAAAATAACTTTAATGAACAACATTATCAATAAATATTTTGAAGATAAGTCGTTTTAATTTTTACGGCGCCGCTGGAGGGCCAGGTAAAAAAATATTTTTATTTGTTCGGACAAATTAGAAATTCGTTCGGACGAATTAGTTATTTGTTCGGACGAATTAGATATTCGTTCGGACAAATTAGAAATTCGTTCGGACGAATTAGTTATTTGTTCGGACGAATTAGTTATTTGTTCGGACGAATTAGAAATTCGTTCGGACAAATTAGAAATTCGTTCGGACGAATTAGATATTCGTTCGGACGAATTAGATATTCGTTCGCACGATTAGTTATTTGTTCGGACGAATAAGATATTCGTTCGGACATATTAGAAATTCGTTCGGATGAATTAGAAATTTGTTCGGACAAATAAGTTATTTGTTCGGACAAATTAGATATTTGTTCGGACAAATTAGAAATTCGTTCGGACAAATTAGTTATTTGTTCGGACGAATTAGATATTCGTTCGGACAAATTAGAAATTCGTTCGGACGAATTAGTTATTTGTTCGGACGAATTAGATATTCGTTCGGACAAATTAGAAATTCGTTCGGACGAATCAGAAATTCGTTCGGACAAATTAGTTATTTGTTCGGACAAATTAGATATTTGTTCGGACAAATCAGAAATTCGTTCGGACAAATTAGTTATTTGTACGGACGAATTAGTAATTCGTTCGGACGAATTATTAAATTGTTCGGACAAATTAGAGAAAATGTGAACAACTGTCAAGACACCGCGATTAATGTGCGATAAAGCACCAAGACGTTACATCTTTGCAAAATAACTTTAATGAACAATATTATCAATAAATATTTTGAAGATAGGTCGTTTTAATGTTGATCTCTTTCTTATAATTTTTATGTACATATTCACTACCCTGCATTTATTAATCATGGCATGTGAATGATTGTTGAAATACATTTCTGATAAATATGTCGCCGATATGTGGCTGAAATATTGCCGATTCGGCGTAAAACATGCAATCAATCAATCAGGTACATATGCGGTGTATAAAATGAAAAAAAAAAAATCCTCATTGAGTTTTTAATTAAATATTCCTGTTTGTTAATTTTAAGAAAAGTTCACAAAAATGAACCTGTTCGTATTGATATCAGGTTGCATAGGCGTAGTCACGGGGGGGGGGGGGGGGGCAGCGAGGGCACTAGCTCCCCCACTCTCAGATCGGGGGGGGGGGGGGGGGGGGCAAGAGTATGCCTGTGCCCACTCCCCACTTTTTAATGAAGAACAAAATCATAGCTATGTTGAAATAATATTAAACCTCATTTATGGCATTTTTTTTATTTTCAACAACTGAGTAAGCATTTCTCTTCAAGTAATTGCTGTATAATATAGTAATGTAGTATAGTAATTAAATCTGTCAAGACCTCTTGTGTTCGCAAGTTTGGGATAGGGAGTGCGGGTCATAAATTTAAGTTTAGACGTTTCTGTTTCAATCAGCATCTGTTATCTAACAAAATTAAATGAGAATCACAAGCTACCCCTTGTGTTGACATATGAAAGTCATTATTTATTTGCTGCATCCCATTTCTTGTATAACACAGTCACAAAATAAGTTTTGTCAAACCTCCGGATTTTTAATTATTTAATTTTGCTGATTCATTAGCACTCTTTTATTATACCCCCCGCTTGAAAAGCGGGAGGGTATATAGTAATCGTTAATTCCGTCCGTCCGTCCGTCTGTCCGTCCGTCCGTCTGTTACGCTTTGGGGTACCCATCTCTTATCCGCAACTCCTCTCATACCACTGAAGGAAATTTAATGAAACTTTCACAGATATTGCCATTGTGCACCTCCTATTTTACTTTTTGATCTGACATATTTTTTGGATTTTCCAGAGCAAAACATGGACACCATTTTATTCATATGGGAGGCGGGGGTATCATTTAGTGAGCTCTTTGCTCACAGTACCTCTAGTTTTTACATATAGGTACTAGATAATTCTAGTCAATCCAAATCTCATCAAAATAAGTAATTTCTATAAGATAGCTGCAGTATTGGAGATTCTGATTTCGGTATACCTGTGATGAATGTCAACCAACTTTAAAAACACTATTTGAAATCCTCTCATTCAACTTAGACAGGGGTTTGATATCACTTTGGCTAGCTGGTTTAAGGGGGCGTGAGGGACGCACACCCTTAAAATTTTTAAAGTATGATATGATTAATATTATTAATGCCATACTTTGATACATATCTAACCAATGCCAATATTTTGGTTTCTGATTTTACTATTAGATTACACGAAAACTCAGGAGGTTCCAGGGGCTTCGCTCCCTAGGCCCCACCATTCAAAGTGTGATATGACTAATATTATTTCATGCCATACCCCGTATTACATATCCTGTATTCGCCCATGGTTATTACATGTTGTACATCTTAATATTTTTTTATTTAACACACATGGCCTTAAGACTTTGGCATTGGGGGGGGGGGGGGTTTGGAGGGTTGGCAATATATAGAATACTACAGAAAACTTAGGTACTGTATGCTGGTGCCCCCTCATTAAAGCCGTCTGATGACCTTCTTTTTTTGCTTGTCAAAGAATTTCTGGAGTTGAGCCCCCCCCTTTAAGTTTGTGACTACGCCTCTGGGTTGTTCCTATGACGCGCGAGCCGGTGAATTAAGATGTCAACCGGTCAACCTGGTATATTCCCTATTCCATTGATTTACAGAGCATAATTATAGCCCCACCCCTTATTGGAGAGGTAGATGTAGTCGAACAAACTATTAAATTTCACTTTCAGCATTTCTTAATTTTGTTTATACGCTTTCTCAGTTGAGTACCAGTTCGAAGGTTTGAAAGGCCAATGACTCACTAGAAAGGGGAATTATGAATCCAACCCCTTTTATGGGGAAAATAAATCATGAATGAATGAATGTCAAAATATTTTCAAGTAATACCCCCTCCCCTCCTCTATTTCAAAACGATCGATTGTCTTAATCATTGAGAAGCTTAACTTGCATGAAATTATGATGTGTTTTTAAATTTTACTGCACTTTCTAGGAACGTACATGTATTCATCTATTTTTTATCCTTTTCCCGGAAAGGGGCATGTTTGATCAATATTATACCTACATGTTTTAATTCATCGCTTTTCTGATATTTAAATATAAAATAAAATTTATATAGATACTTAATAATAGTTTTTAACGTTCTTAGAAAGAATCCATTGGAGATGGACATATGAGATTCTCTCTGTTGTTCCTTCATCACAAAATACTTCAATGTGGGAACAGCGGTATAGAAGCAAAACTACAAATGTCCTAGCTACAGTAGTAAGCCCCATCTTAAGAAAATTAAGACCCATCGAATAAGAGGCTCGATATTTTGAGTCCGAAGTTTTTTTAATATACTATAGTAATACAATACAGCCACGTAGCATCGTTTTTGAAAGTGGGGGGGGCTGAGAAAAAAACATACTTACCTAAAAAGTTGACAAGCAAAAAAAAGGGGGGCACAGGAAAAGTTGTCCAAAGTTGACAGTCCTATTTGGGGGGGGGGGGTACTTTTTCAATGCAAATTTTTACCCGTACCAATTGCCTGCAGTATGAATAAAACCTTAAGGAGTGGATCTCATCTTTTCAAAGAAGCGGTAACTGACCACTGACACCACAGCGTTACCAATTTAACACCAACAGCAAAAGTTTGTCTGGTAGAACTAGATGATGTTTATTTATGACAAATCGTGCGAGTGTGTCAGGGATGGGAGTGAAAAGATGGTTGATAAGAAGTAACTGACCCTTTGAATTTACTAGTGGGCTCTCAGATAATATACTTTTAGAATGGCAGACTTTAGGCCTATAATATATACCGGTATAGAACCATTATTTCCGACTATTTACAATCAACATACCCGACATTAATAGCACATGTCTAGTTGCAACGTGTGTATGTCATGGTCCAAAGAGCTATTTATGTATTAAAAAGGGATGAATCCTCCTGAATAGAGAAATTATATATCTCTCTATACAAGATAATTTGTGCAAACATCTAATTTGTCCGAATATCTAATTTAACCGAACAAATTTCTAATTTGTCCGAACGAATATCTAATTTGTCCGAACAAATAACTGATTTGTCCAAACAAATTTCTAATTCGTCCGAACGAATTTCTAATTTGTCCGAACAAATATCCAATTTGTCCGAACGAATATCTAATTTGTCCGAACAAATAACTTATTTGTCCAAACAAATTTCTAATTCGTCCGAACGAATTTCTAATTTGTCCGAACAAATATCCAATTTGTCCGAACGAATATCTAATTTGTCCGAACAAATAACTTATTTGTCCGAACAAATTTCTAATTCGTCCGAACGAATTTCTAATTTGTCCGAACGAATATCTAATTCGTCCGAACAAATAACTAATTCGTCCGAACGAATTTCTAATTTGTCCGAACGAATATCTAATTCGTCCGAACAAATAACTAATTCGTCCGAACGAATTTCTAATTTGTCCGAACGAATATCTAATTCGTCCGAACAAATAACTAATTTGTCCGAACGAATTTCTAATTTGTCCGAACGAATATCTAATTCGTCCGAACAAATAACTAATTCGTCCGAACGAATATCTAATTTGTCCGAACGAATATCTAATTCGTCCGAACAAATAACTAATTTGTCCGAACGAATTTCTAATTCGTCCGAACCAATATCTAATTTGTCTGAACAATTAACTTATTTGTCCGAACAAATTTCTAATTCATCCGAACGAATTTCTAATTTGTCCGAACGAATATCTAATTCGTCCGAACAAATAACTAATTCGTCCGAACGAATTTCTAATTTGTCCGAACGAATATCTAATTCGTCCGAACAAATAACTAATTCGTCCGAACGAATTTCTAATTTGTCCGAACGAATATCTAATTCGTCCGAACAAATAACTAATTTGTCCGAACGAATTTCTAATTCGTCCGAACGAATATCTAATTCGCCCGAACAAATAACTAATTCGTCTGAACGAATATCTAATTTGTCCGAACGAATATCTAATTCGTCCGAACAAATAACTAATTCGTCCGAACGAATTTCTAATTTGTCCGAACGAATATCTAATTCGTCCGAGCAAATAACTAATTTGTCCGAACGAATTTCTAATTCGTCCGAACAAATATCTAATTTGTCCGAACAAATAACTTATTTGTCCGAACAAATTTCTAATTCGTCCGAACGAATTTCTAATTTGTCCGAACGAATATCTAATTCGCCCGAACAAATAACTAATTCGTCCGAACGAATTTCTAATTTGTCCGAACGAATATCTAATTCGTCCGAACATATAACTAATTCGTCCGAACGAATTTTAATTTGTCCGAACGAATATCTAATTCGTCCGAACAAATAACTAATTCGTCCGAACGAATTTCTAATTTGTCCGAACAAATAAAAATATTTTTTTACCTGGCCCTCCAGTGGCGCCGTAAATTTTGATCTCTTTCTTATAATTTTTATGTACATATTAACTACCCTGCATTTATTAATCATGACATGTGAATGATTTTTAGGCCTATAATATATACCGATATAGAACCATTATTTCCGAATATTTACAATCAAAATACCCGACTTTAATGGCACATGTCTAGTTGCAACGTGTGTATGTCATGGTCCAAAAAGCTATTTATGTATTAAAAAGGGATGAATCCTCCTGAATAGACAAATTGTATATCTCTCTTTACAAGATAATTTGTGCAAACATCTAATTTGTCCGAACAAATATCTAATTTGTCCGAACAAATATCTAATCCGTCCGAACAAATAACTAATTCGTCCGAACGAATATTTTATTCGTCCGAACAAATAACTAATTCGTCCGCACAAATATTTAATTTGTCCGAACAAATAACTTATTTGTCCGAACAAATTTCTAATTCGTCCGAACGAATTTCTAATTCGTCCGAACGAATTTCTAATTTGTCCGAACGAATATCTAATTCGTCCGAACGGATTTCTAATTTGTCCGAACAAATAAAAATATTTTTTTTTACCTGGCCCTCCAGCGGCGCCGTACATAACAAACAAAAAAAAGTTGATCGTTCTTCTTTTATAATCTAAATCCTTCACGGGACTGAAAGGTTGACAAAATGAATTTTATTTTGAATTCATGTTAACTTTAACAATTATTCAGGAAACAATTAAGTCACTAGTCAAGAGATCAGAGGGTGTAATAGCAAATTAATTGAGCGTAACCGTCAATACAAAGAGGTAGTTCATATCTAGATACTACCGGTTTTTAAAAGCTGCTAACTTGCAATGAAACATATGGAGATAACAAACAGTATTCAAGATCAAATGTCCATAAACAATACAAAATTGGAGCAGAGCAAACACGGACCTGCAAAACATCAGATATGGGATCAGGTGCCATGGAGGAGTGAGCATCCCCTGCCGACCGGTCACACCAGCTGTGCGTTCCTTGTCATGATCGGGAAATAACGGAAAAATCCGTTGTCAATTCATTGTAAAAATAATGGACTAACAATTAGCATGAAAAAAGTTAGTCCCAGTTCTATAAAGACCAGAAGAGGCCTCAAAATGTGTGGTGTTTTTTTTTTTAAACTGTTGATGATGGCACCCTTTTTTCTGTATGTAATCTTGCTATGGTTTTTGTGGTTCACTATTGAAACATTTAAAAAGAAAAGCTGTAACACAGGTATCAAATGATACACAAATTACACCTTATTTCAATAAACATTGAATAATGACTTTAGTCATGATAGATGTCTGTGTTGTGATTCAAAGGATTTATATGTTGGATCAGCTTTATTTTCTACATATCACTGACAAAAGAATCAAATTTAAAATACATTTTCTTAATTTATAATAATTAAAGTTACATTTTTTTTTATCCAGGTCATAACCATCTTATTTATTTGGGCTGAAGGAATCATGAAAGATACAGGACCAAGAATGTTTATTTTTCTTCTCTGTGAGTATGTTCATTAGCAATATAAGATTTATTTCAATGAAATTTATGAAAAAACTGAAGTTGACGAAGAGTGAGCGATCTTTAAAATCCACTAACAAGTCTGTGAAAAAGGCATTTAGTTTTGGTTTGCTTTTATCGTCTTGTCAGCCAAAATGTCATGTATTTGTGTAATGAAATATACATGTATTATTATTCATTAATTGTCCTTTTAATTAACAAATAAAAGAAACTCGGAAACCAAAATCAGTTTGGAGAAAAGGATAATTACTAGTTTGTCAGATAACTTATTTCACCATCAACCGTAGTTTGCGAACACGGGGATTCATGTGTTTATATAATTTTAGCAAAAACATGAAATATTAAAAATGTTCGGACAGTTACGTGTGAAATTCAATGTAACCTTCATACCATATGTTTTCTGAAACCTACCTTTAGTTTATAGCAACTGAAATTCAAGTATAAAACATGCTAGTACACAACCTATCTATATAACATAAAAGTATTATCCTGGTCTCAAATTTGATATGCCATTTACCTGTAATGTGTACCATCTTAAATTCTTACATAGCCATCATTATTCATGGACAAACTTTAAGTTGTCGTACAAAGTGTGTCCATGACTAATGTCTACTACGCTATAATTTAAGCTGGTACAAACTACAGGTAGGTTGGATAACGTATTTGATATTTAGTTTATGTTTTCATGATGTATAAAAATGGATGTTGCACAAGGTTTGTTGATAAATAAAGTATACAATGCTGAAGGTTTTGTTGGTACAAACTACAGGTTAGATAGCTCAAAACAACTGTTTTGAGGGTTAAAACCTTCCGTTGAATTGTTCTTCCAACAGCTGTTAAACGATATAAACACTTAAAAATTACTTGTAACTTCATAATCACTGATAAAATTACACTGCATGTTATCGGTGGGTTTTAATCTTTTTTTTATTTGTAAATGCATAAAATGTAAATATATGTAAGTGCTGTCTTTTTTATTTTTAGTTAAATATTTCCTTTATTTCTGTATAATTTTTATTTCTAAGATTACATCAATTTGAAGCTCAATGCATTAGATAATATCTAATTTTAGAGTCTTTGGAGGGCATCATATTAGTTTAAATTGAAGAATATTTTTTGTGTTCCTGAATCTCATATATACCGTTCACGGTAGCCTAGTGGTAGAGCGTTCGCTTCGTGATCGGGAGGCCCGGGTTCGATTCTCGATCGCGACGCCGCGTTAAACCTAGGGCGTAAAAATAGGTAGTGACTGTTCCTTCGCCAAGCGCTGGGTATCAGAAATAAAAGTCACGGGTCTTTCGGATATGACCTTTAAAACGTAGGTCCCGTGTCACGGTAGGCGCTGGCACGAAAAAGAACCCTAACTGCTCAGTGGCCCTGAGTTCAGACTATAGGTCTAAATTTGAACCCTTCACAGGCATACGGTGACGTCTCCATATGAGTGAAAAATTCTCGAGAGGGACGTTAAACAATATACAATCAATCTATCTGAATCTCATTAAATTATTTTTGGATTGCATAATCTATAGGTTGTGCAAGTGATTAATCTTAAAGCTGATCTTTTCGGGATATCCTTGATAAAAATATCAATAATTTTGTACACCAATCAATTACTAGTTGATAAATAAATAATTAAATAAACAAATTATTACAAAGATTCTGAGATAAATTCAAATTATTATAGGCGTTAATAACCCTCTTGGTCTTTTTAGTATGGTTTTAGAGAAACATTTGTGGTTAAATCTTCCAGCTAACTCTTCTAGTTTTTAATGATCTGATCATTTATTCACTCTAGTCTAGTTCTCAGAAATGTTTTTAACTTGTTATGTATCTCTAAAATAAAATCTTTCTTCAAGTCATATCCGCAGTTGCGTGTAATCAAGAATTTGGGTATGCTGAATTGGTTTTTAACTTTTAAAATACATACAACATATACGAGTATAAACACAATATTGTTTTTTTTATTATTATTAAAAAATACAGAGATTAAAAAGCATCGAAGAATACTTTTGAATTTTATACTTATTGCAAATTTACACTATCTGCCTAAGAGTAAAAAAGAGAAACGCTTTATGATAGAATGGACTCCTTTTGCAGTTTGCAGTCTGGTTGCTATTTCATACCTCTGTCCAACAGCGCCATACACAGACGAATGCGGAAACCTTGGAATTCTATGGAACTGTAGTGGACTTATTACAGACAGAATCCTAGACAAAATACCACAAAAGTTACGAAACCGCTATGTGACGTTGGATTTGTCATTTAATCGATTTTCTACATTAACAGAAAAGACGTTTGAAAATCTTATTCGGTTTTCAGTTGTGTCATCCATAATCCTTAATAACAACAAAATTACAAACATCGAAAATAAGACCTTTCATAGAATTTCTGGTTTATGCAGTCTAGATCTTTCAAGTTGTGAGCTTGATAAAAACGGAATAGAGGTTGAAGCTTTCTCCTATATTTACAAACTGAAGTTCCTTCGACTTGATCAGAATAATTTCCAATCAGACGGTTACCCGGATGTTGCCCTTTCTGCAATTCAGTCATTATCGAGTCTTCATATCGACATTTTCAACGGATTTTCATTTACAGCACCATTTGAAAACTTAATAAACTTATCTGAATTACAGTTTCATATTTTGAACGATTTTAGGTTAACAAATACATCATTTCTAGGACTTCGGCGCTCTAAAATTCATCGCCTTGATATTTTTTTCTTGGTCACGTATTTTGTGACGTCCTGAAGATCTATACTGAAAGGAAAAAGAAACGCAAAGTAGCATAATATTCGAAAACTTTTTGAACGCATGACCGAAAATTACGAAAATTGGTCAGATGAGAAATTAAGTTACTTTGCATCAAAATCAGTGTTCAGAATTACTCAACCGTAAAATGTATGACGTCATGTAGGGAAAACGCTAAAAAGTCCAAAATACGTGCAATTTGATGACGACGAGTTTGTCAACAAATCTTGTTGCACCATTTGATGCACCTGAGGTATACACATTGTTTTTCAATATTTAGAGACGATATGAATTTCTTGCAATCTTTGTACAGTTTATGGAAGTTCAATGGGGCCTGATTTTCGATTTGCCTAATTAATGAAAGAGGCAACAACGGTTAACTTAGCAGTTTCTTGTTAATTTCCCCCCATAAAACTTGTTACCCGTTGTCAGAGAGGGTCTGGAATGGTTTTCAATCAACCGTGACGATGACGTTAACGCGAAACGGAGCCATGTTACGAGCGGGTTATTCGTCCTGCCACCTCTTAAATCTCAGTCCTAATACCACAAAAACCGACTTTTATACAGTAGACTATTACAATCATTACATTCACTCAAAAAATGAAAGAAAACAATTCTGCAATTTGTTTATTTGAGCATGTCAACTTACTGTTGTGTTCTTGTCACTCGCGCATGCGCGCTTTGCATGACTAATTTTTTGGCGTGGTTACCCATGCCCAATATAGCCAGGGTTTGAAAGATACTCACTCTGATGAATTCCATGCAAAGGAGAAATAACGCTCATGACAGATGTGCAGGAGAGACATTGAAGATAATGAGAGTTTTCGATTTTCACTTTTGGGGGGTACCGGCATATGAGCTTCACTAACTCAAAAATTATTAGACAAAATCAAATGAGATTTTGGTTATATCTTTTTGAAAGATGATTGTAAAAGTTAGATAGGAATACTGAAAAAAATTGAAAGAAATATAAATTTAATTTACCTCAAAATTTTACCCTGCGTTTCTTTTTCCTTTCAGTATATAAAATATGAGGTTTAAAAATACTTTGGAATTCGATTTCAAATTTTTCTTCAATGCTGTTCATATATATAGACAAAATATAAAAATCATACGCTACGCTATATTTTTAATAAAACATATTACCAGGCTGTCTTGAATATTTGCATTTATACATAAATTTAGAGATGATAACATTAGTATAAAAACAGTGATGCCCCTGTATCCCCAAATTTAAACAGACACCATCTCGGAAGAAAGAGAAAATTGAAAAAATAGAAGAATTTTTTGCATGATGCATGCAAATTAAATTAATTTCTTCAAGATTGGTTGATTGTATATTGTTCAACTTCCCTCTCGAGAATTTTTCACTCATATGGAGGCGTCACCACTTGCCGGTAGAGAACTGTAAATTTTGTCATATACTCGGCACTCAGGGTCATTGGGCAGGGAGGGATCTTTTTCGTGCCAGCAACTACTGCGACACAGAACCTCGGTTTATACGGTCTCATCCGAGGGACCGGTCTCCACGTCCCACAGTGGGATTTGAACCCGCGTGGTAATGATAGACTCCTTACTTCGCGACTCTAGAGCAGACGCTCTAACCACTGCACCACACGGGCGACTCAATTCTTGAAGTTATTAGGTTTTAGAAAATAACAGGTTTCAGAAAATTACAGGTTTTAGAACCTCAAAAATGTACTTTAATGGAAAACATTTGGCAACCATATTTTAATATAACCTAATAAAAATATTGCTACACTTCCTTTTCCTTATTTGAGGCATGCCTTGAAAACCATGATTTCAATTGCAAAGAAATCTTAGTATCGGATGACTGTGAATTTTGATACGATCTTCGAAAAGCTGATCAGAACGTATTCCTCGCTTCTGCTCGCTCCAGTTGACTGATGGTTACAAGTTAGAAATAAAGAGATCGTGATCTTTAAAATGTTGACATTGGCGATAAAAACTTACGCGATTGATACATTTTTTTTTTCCAGTTTTGTATATTTTGAAGTTATCTTCCTTGCTTTACAGTGAAGTTGAGTTTTCAAAACTTTGCTACGTGTATTTTCATATTTCACATAAATCGTTTGTTTTGTGATACAATTATCTTGGAATAAACCGATAATTTTGATTCATTATTAAACCTTTATTTAAGTTCAAGAATTCAAAAATGTTGCACCAAAGAATGGACTTGTCTCAATGAATATACCTCTGAAGTATGGAGGCTAAGCTCAAACTGTAAAAATCTGATGACATAGATAATTTTTTCAAAGATTGGTCAAACTTAATTGTCAATGTCAAAAGGTAAAATTCGATTATATCCAATCTGACTGACGAAACAATGTTTTCTCATATTTTACTTTCTTGCCTGTTGCTAAATCTCGACGCAAAATGGTGTAATTTTGACGCAAAATGTAATAACATAAAATGTACAGTAGAAACCCTAATAATTACGTTGTTACTTTTTTGCGTTATTGTATTTTATTGTATTCTGCGTTGATCTCTATAAATGCGCGCCATATCAAGTTTTGGAAAGAACGATAAAAAGAGAATACTTCAAATTCAAATAAGGCAATATATTTTCAAAAGGTTTGAAACAGGCGCATCGATATGTTTTAAATATGATTAGTAAGACAGAATAATCAGCGTATCATAAAATAACACAACTGCAGGTCCGTAGAACGACTGGGTGGAGGTGGGCGAATAAAGATGATCTCGACAAATCGGCACTTTCTAGATAAAAATAAAAATTGTATTTTAAAAATGCTTCACCGATTTAATTTTAGGTAAATGCTTGTGACAGAGTCTTTTGCAAGTGTATAATTGTAATTCCTAACTGAAAAGGTTATACACATTTTTTTTTATACATCTGAAATAGATTTACCTATGAAACTCTTGTATATCAATTTTCTTATAAGAAAATCCGGCTATTCAGAAAGGAAGTCACTGTTTTCTGATGATAAAATTTTATGTAAATATATTATTTTATAATGCAAATTGCATGCCATTTTATTTTCTCTGTGGTGTTGATTTTGATTGCCTTGTCTGTACTTATTATAGTTGCTGCCTTACGAAAATACCGTATACATGTAGAATATGTTATACTGCGACTTAAAAACAGGTGGAAGGGTGTACATATACAAAACAGAGAAAACAACTACATTTATGATATATTTATGTCATATGGTGAAAAAGACCATCCCTATACCACTTAGAAAGTAAATATCCGTTGCTATAAATATTGTATCATTCGAACACAAACAAACTCATTACATTGTATGCAAGTAATATTATACAAACATAACCCTTTCAAGAAAGATCAAATTTGCTAAAACCAATTACAGCATAAAGACAGTGCAAGTTATGATTAATTACAATTTTTTTTCTTATTGTCAGAAAATTTTTAAAGTGCATGAAATATTATATTGATTTTCTTTCTGTCAATGTATTTTCTTTGACTTTTTGTGTATTTTCTAATGTATTTTCTACTTAGAGGAAAACTTTTTTTTTTCATTTTTGATTTTTTTTAATGATATGTGTAAACTATCTATAATTATCATTTCGGGCACAAAAGCGAAAGCCTGATGAATCAAATGTTGAGTTTGTCCAGTGTGTTGCATTGCAACAATCATGTGTGAAAATCAACCACACACACACATGTACTTAAACGGGTACATTTAAATCGATTGCCTGTGTCAATCTGATTAATTTGTGTTCTTTGCATACACAATCATTTAAATTTGTGTCTTGTCATCAATTGTCTAAGGACAGTACATAATTAGCGGGTTTTGTTATTAGTTTTTTTTTCTGCAATAGCTGCAATGTTCATTCCCCTACTAACAAATAAAGGTATTTTATGGTTAATATCTTTATTTGCTTAAAAGAACATTTTAGAAAAAAATCAAATGTGATAAATATTGTGTAATAGATAGATATGTAACTACTAGCATGCATATCTGAAGGAAGAGCCATTGTTCACGAAATCTATGAAGATGACTTGCCTTACTGGTGTTTACTAACGTATAAACGGCGATTACTCTTACATAAAATAAAGGAAATACTATTTAGTAGATGTAGATATTTTATAATTTTAATCTTTCTCAAATTTTCAAAACATAATGCATTTAATCGAGGATATCTTCTTCATTATTTGCTCATCGCGGCTGTTCGTCTGTTGTATTCATTGATGTAGCAATAAATACAGATATTACTTAATATTTCTATAATGCATACAATGCTGTTAATGGCACAAGCCCAGTTTTAAACTTTATATTATGTGAAACAAAGATATTGAATACGCTCGTGTTTTTCTTGGAAACATTTTTTATGCTTTTATAAATCGAATTCTTGCAAGAACAATCTGCATGTTGCCATGACAACAACTGTCTAGCACAAAACTAATTTACGATTTTTTTTAAAATTAAAAACTGCATTGTTATGTTACGGGGGTCCTCCCTGTCACTGGCACTGATAAATAATTACGATTGTTTTATTTACATCGTTTATTTACATATTTACAACACACGCAATATATTTATAATAATAGTGCACAAAGTTCACAATTCAAAGACACTTCCACTCTCATTGACTTGTTCTCCTCTCTTCCAGAGCATGGCCATAGCGGATCTCTCCCCAATTTATCCCACAAATTAACTTAATGCTCACTTTCATCTATTGAAGCTCTATCAAGAACGATAAACAGATGCCAGCAGAAATGACAAACAAACAAATTATACATCCGTGCTTGCTCACCCTCTTTCTCTCTAATTTGCTAAAATTACATTCTTGGGAAACAGGACTACAACACCTGCGCCAGGAACCTGCAACCTTATCAGACCTTCTAACTCTTTCATTTACAATTAATTAACTTGGGCGATTGCTCTGCGACAGTTAAAACACGTAAAATGTGTATCTTTATCATAACATTTATATATTGACAACAATTCTCCTGATATTTACATTTTATTTTATGACTTATAAATAAATGATTTTTTGTTCAATAACATGAAAAAATTTGAGGGTTGCTAAAGGAAATTTCTTTGGCAAAGTTTCCATGTTAACCATGACTGAAAATGTTTTTCATTTTACGTACATTATTCATATTAAAAACTCTATGTATATATGTATCACTTTCATACAATTTGTCTGATTTTTATGTGGACTGGTACTTAAAAAACATCTGAATCTACATGTTTAGTCTGTGATACTAACTAAACAGTTTTAATTCTTTCACTTTGCCAGATCGTAACTCTGTAACGAACAAAATATCATCGCTGTCTGAACAGAGATCATATGGTTCTTGTAATTCGGATTTTTTTATGTACATTAAAAACTGTCCGTTCTCGTCAATGATATGTATAACTTGATTACTAGGGTCAGCAATCAAAATTTGGCATATGCTATTCGTTGTTACACCACGTGGAGTAAATGTTTTGTACATCTGCGACTGGAGATTTCCATCATAGATGAATCTTAATTTGCCCAGTCTATCAACCACTATTATCTTTTCACCAGAGTCACTCACTATTATATCAAGGTTTTTGTTTTCCTCAATGAATAATGGACATGAGTATAAAGCTTGTTCTGCATTATCGAATCTTATTTCTTGCGTGGCTACAGAACCACAATAGCGAACCACTCTACTTTGTGCGATTCTATTTTGAAGTGATTTCATAGCAACGAGTAATTCACCTGTGATGGTGCAACATATAGAGAGTGGAGTCCACTCCTGCGGAGAGATAAGACATTCTATTTGGTCATTCTTTCTGATATTGATACGTGTTGACCGGCTCTCGCTATACACTAAAAATCCCTCTCTGCTGATTGCCAGGTCGAGAATACCTCCTGGCTCGGTGCTTATGTCCTCCAGTACCTCTCCCTCTATGTTCATGTGCTTGATTATTTCACTGTCACCACTGACATAAAATTGGTGTTTGTTTGGAATACATTTGATGCCAAATGTTTTGTGAAAATAGGTTTCTACACTTCTTATAACTCTAGGCTTGTCAAGAAAGCTTTTACGTGGTACACTGGAACTTGAAATTCCTTTTATGACATATCCCTGAATGTAAGTTTTAACTGTCTTTTCAATGTCACCCATCAATTGACACAATGTTTTTTCTGTGAGTTCACCTGGACTGAATTGTGGCACTGTCAGTTCCACCCTAGAGGGAACATGTCTAAACTCTTTATTTTTTGAAATGTAATGAATAAGTTTTGATGAATCTCTGGAAGCTAGAATTGATGCATTTTCATTTATTGCTGAATGAAGTGATGATTGCAGATTCTCAAACACTGATTTTAAAGCAAGCAGAGAGTCTGTGTCTTCTTTTTCAATCTGTTTTGAATCTTGCAAATATCTATTGATAACACTATCTATCAGATTGTGACAGCTGTCACCAAATTTAGTAATAGACTGATTTCGTTCTCCGTGTTTTTGGATAACATTTGTTATCATTAACTGTATTTTAGAGATTATCGACTCATAATCAGGTGCAATCTTATTTCCCAGTTCATTTATATCTTGTTTAATCGTCTCTTGCCGAGAGTTATAAATTTCTGTAATATGTTGTACATTGTGATTTGTATGAGAATCGGATGATAAACATTGCGGACAAAGAGGGGAACCACAAGATTCACAAAACATTTCACACCCTTGCCCTTCATGTTGATTACACTGAGGCGCAATGATTTCAGATGTGAATTCAAATGTAAGAACTTCATGTTTAACCTTACGGTCAGAAACCATATGAAGACCTACACAATCCTTACAGAGGTTGACATGGCAGGAACTACAAACAATTTCTGCTGCAGATTTCCGGTCCTTTCCAGGACAAAGTTGACACCGTTTTATGTCTTGTGCTCTGTCTGTAGTATCTCTGATGTCGCCATGTTGAATGAAGGCAGTTAATGTTAAGCTAAAGAAAACAATTAGAATTCAACATCTTTTTTATTCTAAAGATCTACATTTGGTGAAAAAATATTGATATACGGCATTTGAAGTAATGTTCTTACCGTGGCGTTCTGTCATTTTTAACATGGCTGCACATTTGCACTTTAAGATAACATGATAAAAAAACTTTAGACCAAAACAGATTTAAATGTCTTATTCTAATAACAGCTCTAACATTTATTTAAAAACCTTATCGGTAGGGAAGCTTATGTGCATTAAAGGTATGCGGTCTTTAACAGTTTCTCTAATGCTCTTCATTTCGTATCAGTTTACAACAACAATTTATAGTAAAATATACCTTACATAACATTTTTACGTTTCAAGCTTTTTTAGTATTACAACGAAGAGAAAAAAAATGTCAAATATAACTATGAAAACAGACATTTCAGATGGAGGAATAGTGCATCAAGCAGAAACAGGAGCGAATCCCATTAGGTATCGATGGAAATACCAATGTGAAGTTACTTAAACGAAGTTGGGGGGGAGGGGGGAAGAAGGTAGGTACAGACATAGGTCACCTGAAATAATCAAAATGGCGGCGAATGAAAACATTACCGTAGAATTAAATTCTTGTTTACCTCCATACGTTGTTGTTGTCTGTTCTATTTTTAGTATTTTGGATTTTCTCCCACATTTTTTGTTACGTAATGTCCGGAAGCTAGACCGTCATCTTCACTATAATAGATTGTTTACAGTTTCAAAAAGGGCAGAATAAAAAGAAAAAAATGAATTCTGATGGGAAAAATATTTTTGTGTCAATGAGGAATGAGGGATATACATTGTAGCATATTGCAAATACAATCAACATTCGTCGTGGAATGGTTTCCGATGTTAAATACGATTTAAGAAAAGAAGAAGGGCAGCACGAAAAACAAATGCCGATTCTTTATGCCTAGGTCACATTTCCCGGCTGGTAGCCGAAGACCGGTGGTTATCCGTGGTGTTAAAGATGCCCAAACATCGGTACACATCGGCCTAGAAGTCCTTAAAGTATCAGTCACATTATCATCGCTGGGTATACGATCGGCAATCAATGTGTTTTAACATAAAAATGGCGTGGTTGCCGGCCGGACTTACAGAGGCCCAGCGATGCATTGCTAATCATAAAACGATGTTCCAGGATAATCGGCCGATGTATATTACATCGCTCACACATTGGTGAACATCGTTCGTACATCGATCGACTACAGGCCAATGTTTGGTCGAACATCGACCGATGATCGGCCGTTATCTGTTGAACACCATTCAACCCCCCGATGACCTCAGATTCAACGGATATTGGACGATGCTCGGCCATACATCGGCCGATCCTTGAAAGATGTGTTAATGATGGGTTGCCGATTTAGGAGCGATGTGAGGCATCGTTTGAGACATCGCTGAATTTTAACTACGAATTATTTCCTAATGACCCCACCGATTCGCAAAATGGCCTCAGTCACCGTCCGATCACTAGTGATGCCCGGCCGGCAACCACACCATTTTCATCAAAAAACGCATCGGTTTCTCATCGTATACCCCATCGCTGGATAATGTGACTGATACTTTAGCGGGCCACCACGGATTATTGATCCCAGGGATGATAGATGTTAAGTAAGACCGGACAAACGGAAATCCCTTTTGGGTGATTTAAGCAATACAGACACAGAAAAGTGTCTCAACGAAAGCTCAGTGATATTTGTATCGACAAGGGTACCACAGACGTGTTGTAAAGAAGAAAGTGAGAGTGAGGGAAATGAACAGGAAAAAGATTGATTGATTGATTGTTTATTGTTTCACGTCCCTCTCGAGAATTTTTTACTCATATGGAGACGTCACCGTATGCCGGTGAAGGGCTTCAAATTTAGACCTATACTCGGCACTTAGGGCCATTGAGCAGTGAGGGTCTTTATCGTGCCAGCGCCTACCGTGACACGGGACCTACAGGAATAAGAGACTGAACTGGTGAAGAGGAAAAGAAAAATCAGATGGAATTTTAATGGTCAATGTGATAAAGACAATTTTTTCAGACAAAATCCAAGCTGTTTGGGTACGAATCAGAGGATTTAAATATGGCGATGCAAGGATGAAGCCGAGACTTACGAGGGCGTGTGCCTGACCCCCTTCCCCCGGCTCAACGAAAGGTCAGTATTATGATTTTGGGGTGCAACACCTGTCATGGTCTGGGAACTGTAACAACTGTTAACGATACTATTAACACACACTAAAATAATGAAATTTTGGAAAAAAATTATCGTGTCATTGGTCGGACAATATTGAATGTAATTACGATAAAGCCGCCTTACGATTTGCAGACCTTTATTTCTCGTTGGGTTGGACAGTATCAAGGACATCGTCCCGATTCCAACTCCCTGAATGTTAACAAAAATTCGTATAAATTTATAGACATGTTTGATAATTGACAATTTTGAATAACATATGTCATGAGATATTTGATATACAAGTAGAGATAAAGATTTCATTTTAAATATCAATAAATTTTAATAAATGCGTAAAATGTCAGTGGTGGATTTAAGGGGGGCGCACTCGGCGCACGCCCCCCCCCCCACCCTAAAATTGTCAAAGTTAGCGTAAATCTAAGTTTCGTCTAGAAAATGTAAATATGTCTAATTGGTAGACCTCATTTTTACCCTACAAAATCTCTAGAATCCAGGAGCTTCAAGGCGGCCCCCAGACCCCTTGCCTAATTTTGGCGCCCCCTGTAACTCCAATTCCTGGATCCGAGCCTGAATGTGAAAGGTGGACGAAAATAGAAGAGAGAAATTATGGGTTAATTTGCCATACCTCAACAGGAGAATCTCCATATTAGTGAAAAATTCTCTAAAGGAACGTTAAACAATAAACAATCAATTAACAAAATCAGAAAACGAGGAAAACAGGTACTTTAAATGCATTTATAATATTGATAGATCATACAGACTCCTGATTTGGTAGAAATGTAGTGTGAATTAAACAAAATAACAAAGCAGTTGTACATGTACGTGTTCGATAGGGCCAAGTAAATGTGTTCTGAAAGTCACGAGCGTGTATTTATAGCGACATTTTCAATAGTGTAAACAGCAATGTCAATCGAAACAGAAAGGGAAACCATTCCAAATAAACCGCCTATTACCGGACGAAATTAATGAGATTAAACAAGCAAAGAAAAGCCTTTATTTCATTACGAAGGTGTTACGGCTCAAGGGAGAAAAGGTGAAGCTAGTCAGGAACATTACATATGTGATCGGAAGGCCAACTGACCTAGAGGATTCAGAGCCAATTGAGCCACTGGAGTACTCACAGCAAACCCCAGAAACCGAAAACAAACGTTGGAGAATCAACTCCACACCAGAAAATGACTAGGGACTCTCCAGGGAGTGTGTAACAAACTCGAGAAATTGCGTGCAAAAACAATTAATTAAAAATCTTCTCATTAAACTGTTGTGGAATAAAGGAAAAAATTAAATTATCAAGAGTCTCAGGAGCTAGTGGGGCAATACAATATATTGTCTTGTCAGGAAACAAAAACAGATGACTTAGATATAAGAAATCTCAAAAATATCGATTTTAATATGAAGAAATTCTACTAATTGGAATAACATTTATACCTCCAGAAATTACAAGATATAGTAGTTAGATTTTATTTAGTACAATTAAACTAGAGATGCAAGAATTAGCACATAGTGACAAATATGTTATGCTAGCAGGTGACTTCAATGCTCAGCCGGAACAAATATCGAAATTTTCAGCGTTGATAATGAAACAAAAAATCAATTTTGTGAAGTCTTTGAAACCATGAAAAAAGAAATTTTTCCAAAGACGATGTGCTTGAAAGAAACAATGAAGGTAAAGATAAAAATCATATGGTAATTTTTTATTGGAAATGTGTACATTAAATTAGATGTTAAATGTAAACGGACGTAATAACGATTATTCATTAGGAGAGGTAACATGTAAAGAATCGAGAACTGGAGATTACTTTCTTTGTGATTATTCTCTTTATAAGTATTTTTTGAATATGCAAGTACTTTAACAACAAATATGTTCTTAATCCTAAAGTGTTGTATTTAAAACTACAAAAAATTGAATTCAGTGAGCATTGTTCGAATACAATGTTTGAATGTGTAATAAAAGCAAACCATGGGGTCCTAAGGAGCATGTATATGTACTGATCAATTAAATCACGTTTTAATATTGCTAGATTTAAACAAATTAAAAAAGCTACGAATAGTGCAATGAATGAAATTGTGGAAAAATGAAATAAGAATTGTTTGATGCAGCAAAAATTTCTATAGGTATTACATGTAGCAATGGTAATAGAAAGAATAAAACATATGGATATAACGAACAGTATTCAAGATCGAAAGTCCATTAATTAATACAAAATAGAAGCAGATCATATAAGTACCTCTGAAACATCGGAGTTGGGATCAGGTGCCATACAGAAGTAAGTATCCCCTGAAAAATATGAGAAACTCTAAATCTTGCTTTACAAAGGCTTGTGGGAAAACCCACAAAAATACCTGAATAGTAAGAAATCCTACAGAAATTGCATACAAAAGGAATAAAGAAAATGAAAAATATACAAAAAGTTATACTAGTAGATAAAGAACAGATAAATATGCAGTGTAGGAATAAATTTTAGTAAACATCTGAAAGAAATAAAAATAAGATTCCCAAAAAGTATTGCAAAAATAATTAATAAATATTAAAATGTATAAACATGAGAAAATACACCAGTACTATACAAATACTTTAAAGATTGAAATAAGGCTCCTGATATAGATGAGGAAATAAACCATATTAGTTGATAATCATATTGCTAGCAGAAATCTTAACCAAGATCTCAATAAATATATAAATCGGGACAAAATTAAAAGAAAAACTATTTAAAATCCTAAAATTATTAAATCGAGTAGGGATGATGGTATAAGAAATGAATATATTAAAGCAACAGAGAGCATAATATTGCCAACTAATGAATAAGTATTAATTTTGATTTTTCCATCGGGCAATATTCCATTTTCTTGATTAGAAGAAAATATTATGCCCATACATAAAAAAGGCAGGAAAAGTAAGACACAAAATTACAGGCAAATTACAAGATTTAAATTTCGTTGGAAAACTTTTCACTTTGATTCTTAATGAACGATTTAATATATTTGCCAATGAGTTTAAAGTAAGATATGAAAATCAAACAGGATTTAGAAAGAGATATTCTACAATTGATTCTCAATACATATTTTATTCGAGCTTCACAAAACAAAGAAGAAAAAAACTTAATTGTTTGTAGATTTTGAGAAAGCTTTTGATAATGTATTGGGAAAAGAATTTTGGTTTAAACTTCTATCCCATAACATCATCGGCAAAATGTAAGACATTATTTTGAAGATGCACAAACAGAAAATACCCAGAATTGTTTATATCGCTAAATCAAAAATATTGATATTTAGTAAAATTAAAATTTTTGTGTTTTATGAACAATCTTTAACGTTCAATGAACAAAACATTAAACATAACAAACAAACAAAAATAGGTGAACATTGCATTTGAAGGGGGAAAATAAGCAAGTAAATGAAGTTTAAATATGCGAACAATCCCATATGTATTTTTTGAATATCAACAGCTGCTTATCATATACCGGTATTCCCTTTTCTGTGCATGTTCTAATATATAGCATACTTGTAAGCTTGTAAACTTTGGTATTCATTCAATATCGGCGTACCCGAGTTCATCCGTACTAGACTGTTCTAATTTTCCGACCCAGTAACCATATTAAAGATTTTCCCATCTTGAACGCCTTCAAATTTCCAGGACCTATTAATAGAATCTGGCATAAAAATCAAAAGAGAGTCGAAACTGAAAGAAGTTTCAGAGACGTCCAAATACCATAAATGGAAATATCTGTTTTCATGACTATATAGAAAATTGTAGTTAAAATTCTTTCAAGGATGATTGAGAGCAGGACTACATGAGAAAAGAGGTACGTAAAAGGACAATTTATTAAAATCTGTATTATGTGAGAAATCCCAAAAAATTTGGTCCGAAATATCTGACGTTTTGATTTGATTTGAAATTCAATACATAGGACTTTTAACCCCCCCCCCCCCCGTTCATTATTTATTAATGTGAATTCTTTGTTTCCGTCATATTTTGTAGAACTCCATAAAGACGGGAAAATTTTTAGGTTTTGGAATTTTGAGATGCCCTCTCTGAAAACAAGACGATAGAATTTTTTGTTTCTTGAATAAAATGTAAAGTTGGTGAAATGTATTCTTTTTATAGCTAACTATATACTAGTAAAGAAATTTCAAACGAAAAAATAGAAAAATATTTATCTGAGATAGACGATATCCCTAAATTAAGTGAAGAAAAGATATTGTTAGAAAAATTTCCAACATATGAAGAGTGCAAGGAAGCTGTTGATAGCATGAAAAAAGAAAAATCACCTGGACTAGATGGCCTTCCTAGTGAATTTTATCAAAGTTTTTGGGAAACACTTGGGCCTTTCTTTTATAAAGCACTTAATGATATTTTTGATAAAGGTGAATTGTCTTACACACAGAAACTTTCTATTATATCACTGATCCACAAAAAGGGTGAAAAAGATAATTTAAAAAACTATAGACCGATAAGCTTAACAAATACAGATTATAAAATTATTGCCTTTGTCTTTGCAAAGAGATTACAAAATATACTATATAAGTTGATTAACGAAAATCAAACGGCTTACATAAAAGGGAGATATATCGGTGAAAATGCTAGATTAGTACTTGACGTTTTTGAATACTGTGAAAGTGAAAATTCAGATGGTATATTACTTTTCTTAGACTTTGAAAAAGCATTTGACTCGGTTGAATGGAACTTTCTTTTCCAAGTCTTACAAAAATTTAATATTGGCAATATTTTTATAAAATGGGCAAAAATTTTATATACAAATCCAATGTTTAAAATGAAAAACAACGGCTGGCTTTCTAAAACCAGCGAAATGACGCAAGGAATTAGGCAAGACTGTCCTATTTCCGCTCTCTTGTACCTATTCGTCGCAGAAATTTTGGCTATTAAAATAAAATGTGATACTGATATAAAAGGCATTACAATTAATAATTATGAAATTAAAAACATCCAACATGCAGACGATTTGACTGTAGCTTTAAAAGACGAAATATCAATGAAGCGAACTCTGGATAAATTACAAGAATTCTGTGAACATGCGGGTTCAAAAGTAAACATGCATAAGACAGAATGCATTTTATTAGGGGAACTAAGAAATTTATATGATGAACTCTACGGTATAAAAATTACGAATAAAGCAGTAAGATGTTTGGGAATATTCATAGGGCATGATAAGGAAGAATGTTACACTAAAAACTGGATGAAAATTTATCACGATATTGAAAAACTTTTTGAATCTTGGAAAAGAAGAAAACTAACGCTATTTGGTAAATCATGTATAGTTAAGACACTTGCTATATCTAAACTTACATACGTTGCCTCAATACTAAGTCTTCCTGATAATGCTTACATTAAAAAAATACAACGTCTAATTTATAACTTCATTTGGGATAAAAATGAACGAATTAAAAGAAACACGCTAATAGGTAGAATTTTAAAAGGTGGACTCTCAATCGTTGATATTGAATGTAAATTAAAAGCCTTAAAAGCAGCTTGGGTACCTAGATTGTTAAAAAGCAAAGGTATTTTGTACAAAATTTTTGATGGTTATTGTAAAAAATCAAATTTTGAAGTTCTCTATGTGTTAGATTTTTCTGATAGAAAAGTAGAAAATATGGAAAAATTAGAGAAACTACCTAAATTTTATCAACAAATGTTATGTTGCTTTAATGAATGTAAGCCCTGTTTTTTGAACAAAATGTCTTCCGATAATGTTCTTCGACAGCCGATATGGAACAATTGTAACTTTGTTTATAGGGGGAAATACATTATTTTTTAAAAACTGGATAGCCAGTGGGATTTTGCATGTTAAAGACTTATTTGACGATGATGGTAATTTTAAATCATTGTTAGATTTTTCTAATTGTATAAAAAACAAGTCAAACTGGTTGTGTGAATTTAAAATTCTTTCTTCTGTTTTCAAACCTTTGCTACTAAAGTATGATTTTTCAAATTGTAAGTTTGTTAACATAAGATACAAAAATTATTTTCTTTTCTACACAGGACAGGTTAATATCATAGATCAAAGATGTAACTTTTTTTATGACAATCTTGTACACAGAAAATTTTGTAAACCATGTTATCAAATAGTTTTAAGCAACGAATTCAGTGTCGAACCTTCAGAATGGAAAAATATATATCAATGTAAATTATATGACATACCCGATAAACAACTTACAGAATTCAACTATAAACTTTTAAACAATATTCTTTGTAATAACTTGTATCTCAGTAAATGGAAAAAAGAAACGAGTAGTAATTGCAAATTATGTCACGTGAATGAAACTTCAAAACATCTCATTTTTGAATGTAAAAATGTTGGTGAAATTTGGAATAGATTAAGTTTGTACCTGAAAATAGATATCAAATGGAAACATGTAATAATTGGATTTAGCTCTGAGCGCAATAGAAAAATTGTATCACTCAACACACTCATCTCATATGTTGCCTGTAGGATTTACAAATATAAGATGTACTGTCGAATAAATTCCTTAGATGAAACTAGTTATAACATCTTTAATCACGTTAAATCTTCAATTTTTTTCTATGCTTCCATTCTAAAAAATTTGAAATCACTTGACTACAAACTTTTTAAAAATTTTGCATAAAATTGTCTGAAGGTAATATTGTCATATTGTTTGTAATGTAATTTGTCTGTTATATATATATCACTGTTTGTTTGTATGAAGAATTGAAAATAAATAAAAAAAAAAAAAAAAAAAAAAAAAAAAATGTAAAGTGAAATATAACTCATTTGCTTTAAAGTGCGATAAATGGCACTTTCCTGTATAATCCAACAGTACATGTAACTATTTTGAGACGGTTCACTAAATATACACTGTACTTGAACGGTAGATTTTTTTTTCAAAACTTGGCATATATACTGAAGTCAATGTAAGTTACATATGTTAATGAATTAAAAAACGTTTCTATTGTTGTTTTCATACACATAATACCACAGACAGTCGATTTCTTAAGTACAGATAATACATTTTGTGTTACATTCAATAAATTTAAAGGCTTACGGATGAAAACAAATTTCAGCATATTTTAGTTTTCGAAAATCAAGGGTCGTACAACTTATATATGTTTACTTGTTCCATGTTGATTCTAAAATGACACATGCCTACACTGTAGGGTTTACAATTATAATGAAATATGAGGTAAAGAAGTATATGGAGATGGCGAATAGTATTCTATATCGAAGTCCACTAAACAATACAAAATAGGAGCAGAGCAAACACGGGCCTCCTAAACATCTGAGGAGCATTCCTTGCTGACCGGTCACATCCGCCGTGTGCTCCTTATCATTATCGGGTAAAAATATAACGGAAAAAATCCGTCGTCAATTCAGTGTATAAATAATAATGAACCAACAATAAGTATGAAAAACGTCAGTCAGCATTTGACTCAATGATAAATTGTATTTGCTGAGAAGGTCATTGTATCGACCATAGAACTTACAAAATGATGACTTTAAACGATACTGCTGATATTCTTGTTTCATCAACTTGCTAATGTCAATAATTTACCTCGTTTTAGAAATTGTTCATACGTAGAGCATATATATGCATGGTCTTGTGTATCGAATCAACTGACATATACATGTATACACTCCGTATGCAGGTGATGAAGGTATACTGCTGCATAAGTAAGGGAAGTTGACGAAAGAAAAGTTAAAGTAATCATTTTTATCATATAGATTGGTTGTTAGATTACCATTAACGTATTTTTCAAGTAAATATGAGTTAAAAATCGTTTTTGAACGTTACTTATTTAAAATTGTTATTAAATTTTCAACCTGTAGTTTCTTAATATTGTTAATTTGTATTTATTTTGTGAAAAGAATTGCTTTAAATCTGTAAGTAAGTTTCATTTTACTATGATGTGCAAAATATTGCACAATGGAAACCCCAGTCGGTTCCCTTTAAAAATAGAAAAAGTACATGTCTCTTCATATCATTGATGTTTTCTTAAACACCACCTAGCTTTGTTGAATGTAATGCACTTCGGCCTTTTACGACCTGATTGTGAAATCACATCGAACGTTCAAGACTTAATAAATCTATTGAAATGTGGCAAATTTGTTTTTACACAGGATTGAATACACCATGTTGAAAATGACATACGAGTAACATTATGTAGAAATGTAAATATTTATGAATTGAAAAAGAAATAGCTTAAAGTACCTTCCCTAACCCATTTTTCTCTTCTTGTTTGTGAATTCGCAAAAAAGATTTTTTTTCTATATTTATAGGTGAAATTTAAAGCGTCGTTTTAGTGTTGCAAAGACCTTTGTAATCTGCAATTGGAGGACCATATTAGAGGACAGGGGGATTTTCTGAATACGCATCCCAGGGAACTAGTAGTACTTTTCGTACTTTATTAGATATAAAGGCTGTAAGTATCGATTACTTTTTTTAAGGTCATCCGATCCTCAGTTTATGAAAATCAGGGAACGAGTTATTGAAAATGCTCACAAAAATGTCTCTAATTTCTCAAAGTAAAATGTATTTACCCGCGGTGTTTCTTTAAACTTCATCTTTAAATATAATCATATAATATAGGGAAAATTAGTAAATCTAAATTAATTTTTCAGGAAATGCAATTGGAACTACCTACTGCATATTTTCTTATTTATCATTGATTAAGGAATACATTTTAGGAAAAAAAAACCTTAGGTATCCAGTTTTTAAAGAAAACTGCATGGTTTTTACACTTAATCGGCACTTTACTTTCTTACTTCCATCGTTTCATAATGCATAGTATATGAAGTGTTTCCTCTCAAAGAAAACACCGTAAATCACTTTTAATTTCAAATCATGCTCATAAACATTGGTAACTCAGGTTAAATTTAAAGAACTTTGATTTTTTTTAAATATGATTTTTTTTATGAGGTACAAATGTCAACTTTTTAAATACTGTTTGTTAAAACTTTAAAGAACATTGAATCATACGTAGAGGCATAAAATGAAAATTGTTGCATGAAAAAATTTCAATTTCAAGCTTTATTTAAGACTTTTTGAATTAAATTATGAATTAAAGAGTAATCCTTCCTGGCTGAGGATCGGATATCCTTAAAGAAGCTTGATAATCAGAAATGATTAAACATTTAACATTAACTAAATACAATGATCTTATATGTTTTTGCTTTTTATAGCATTTGGTTAATTTATTTGCTGTTAAAATCCCTTCGAGAATTTTAAACTCAAAAATAGACACCTCCGCTTGTCGGTGGAGGACTTCAAATTTGAACCTTTACATTGTTAAGTGAACATTATAGAAATCATAACTTCTGTTGTTGCTTAAATTTATACGCTTTATTTGAGTCTTTCTTTTTCATCCGCCTTTTTTGTATTCATTTGATATTTTAATTCTATACATCATTTACAAAAATTACTCATATTTTTCATCTTCACATGGTATTATGCGTTGTATGCCTGTTTTTAACAAAAGAGTCATAAAAGCTGGAGCTTAGTCCCTTTGTAGGAAAATAACTTGTAAGGAGCATGATCTTCATGATCTTCATAATAGAATTTAGTCATCATGATGAACGCACATAATCATAATTTTTGCAAACCAAACAAATTTTGATCTAATGTATTCTTTGAATTGTTTCAAAGAAGAAGGTATACCGTTTGGACTTAAGTGTGCCCGAAAATTTAATGTATTTAATAAGTTGTGGCATTGGCTTTTACCAGAGTTGAGTAGATGAATATGATAAATCATGAAAGAATATGACATGAAGGAGGACCATTCAGGAAACATTACGTCAATAAGTTGGTACATTTCTAAATTTAATACAGAAAAGACTCAAAATGACTCATTTCTGCGCTTATTTTCCTTTACAAAATAGTGTCTGCCAACTTCTATTTTTGGATATATTATGTAAACTGCCTTGAAAATCACAAAATCTTTTTTGGCGACGTTTGCAGAGTATGTTTTCTGAAAGAAGGATATGGAAATAACGAACAGTTTTCAATCTCAACGTCCATTAAACAATATACAAAATAAGAGCAGAGCAAACACGGACCTCCGAAACATCAAAGGTGGGATCAGGTGCCATGGAGGAGTGAGCATCCCCCAGAAAATTTCACTGTTTTTAAGAAAACATGGGAAAATGCACAAGTTAATGAGGTCACAATCATGATTTAGGAGGCCATATAAGAAAAACAATTTGTGTATTCGTACTGCATGGAATTTTCACGACCCAGAAAGAATTAATTTTAAATTCTTATATAACTTTCATATTTGAGAAAAACACTAGGCTTAATTTGATCTGAAACTGTTCCTTGTTCTTTGTTTCTTTAAAGTCACTTTTTCAGGTCTTTTGTTTTCAACATTCATTTGAGGAAGTGAAATCTACGGAAATACAAGTTTTTTTAACGACGTTCGATCCTGATATTTCAAGTCTTAAACATTTTTTGCCAAGTATATTTTTAAATTGTACATACATAGCTTAATTAAAATTCAAATGAAAAAATGGGGGTCAAATTGCTTCTTTTGGCGCTACAGTACATTTAATATGACCTTTTTGCACTGAAATTTGTTTCTTAATTAAAAATCACATCTTCGACGTTTTCCCTCCAATATTTTTATCCTATTAAAGCATGAAACAAAATGAACCCTAAGTCTAATTAAAATAAGACACTTTAAAATTGTGACTTAGAAAATGTTTCAAATTGCTTCGCATATTCAATTATTGACCTTTTTGCACTAATAAAATGTGATTTTTCTGGCATTGAAAATTTAATAAGCAAGAAAATTATTTTAAAGTCTTAAACTTTTTCTGAAATTAAGCAAATAGGTCAAAGTTATTTGCTTATTTTCTTAGATATTTAGAAAAGAACATCAAAAGTTGGGGTATATGATGTAAATTTTCAGATATTACTAAAAAAGTACCAATTTTGTGTTAAAATTGCCTCAATTTTTTCCTGGATTTTCAGAATATATTTACTATATTTATCACATTTCGTTGAAAGAATTCCTAAGAAATGATTTACTAGATATTTCAGAACCAGCATAACACGTTTTACTGAATCTAAAATAAACAGTACCGTTAAAATTCAAAAGGGAAAAATTGATCATTTTCTTCTATAAAACCTTCTGCCACAAAAAAAAGTTCGTGGCTTAATTCTACTTGAATGGAACTTAATTACGATTTTTTCATTGAATATAGTTCAATTTGCATTATAGAATTCAGATTTAATGTTAGAACCTAAAAATGATGCAGAATTTTATAAATAGAGGACAGGACCAAAATCCGCTCAAAAGCGCAGAATCGAACGTCCTTAAAAGCTCTATGTAAAGCCCTTCGTTGTCCGTGTGTCTGTCCACCTGTTCATTCAATAGCAATATTCAAAACGTTCCTCCTCCTAATGTTTAAGTCCAATTTCAATACAGTTTAAGTCCAATTTCAATATAATTTTTCACACAAAAAGATCACATTGAGATGCATTATGCTACATATCGGTGTTTGATTCCATAAATGGTGTAGCTATTGTTGCTTAAAATAGAAATTTCCGTTAAATTCCTTCAAAATACTATACTTCTACAGATTTGGTCTGATTTCAATATAATTTGGCACACAAAAAAGCTATATTCAAAAACATATTTTTGTGTATCAGATTTTGATTTCAATAAATTGTTCTGCCATGGTTAATAAACATTAAAGTTTCCGTGAACTAACTTTTTACACAAGTAGATTCTACTAAAACATAATTCTTGTTATAATTTGCTTTAGGTTTCTAAGGTAATAAAAATATAATTTCTTCGATATTCTTTCAAAACAATGCCCCAAGTACCGTTTTTGGTCAGATTTCAGTATTTCATGTGGCATAAAAGTAGACTTCATATTGCTTTTCATCGATTTTTCTGATTTCCATACTGTGATTTACCTTGAATAATTCCTCCTACAATGTGTGGTCAGATTTGAGTAAACACGTAAACTGGCAAATAAGTAGACTACCGGGTATGCTAAATAATAATAATAATATAAATAAAATAATTAATGATAATCAATTAGTTCTCTCAATTATTCATTTAATTCTATATATCTTTTCAAACATTAAGTAAACATTGCAACATTTCTTAATAGCTATCGTTCTGCGATTGTGTGTAAGCATGGAATTTAGGTATGCTGTTTGAATAGTGTGTGGTTTTCAAACATAACAGATTATTTGCTCGATGGGTGAGTTACAAACAGCTTTATTCAACTTCATTTTCATATGTCTTAATTTTAATATCCACTGTGTACTGCTTTTTGCTCATACAAAAGAAAATGTTTTTTTAAAAATTCCTTTTCCTTAAAAAGAAAAAATAATAATATTTGCATGAAAAGACATAATAAGGATCAAAAAAGTTTAATCAAACGATCGATTCTTTATTTTATTCTTTATTAAATTGATATTTTTACTAAAGATTACAAGGCCAACCTTTCTAGCATCGGGTCAATAAACGCCAGAAAAAGCTTTCAACAACGAAGATGTCAGGTTTCTTGACCTTAATGAAAACCCTCACAATTGTCCTTGTCCTAGGAATGCAACTTTGCGTCATCGAGTCTAGGCACTATGGAAATCAAAAGAGATTTACACAGGTATTTTTTTTTTCATTATGGCTTTGGATTTTAAGTTTCGCCGACAATGCAACTGCGCATACTTAATCTAACATTCTTGTTTTGAAGATCAACATTTCTTTTTAAATATATAAATGAAATGCTGATATCCATTATGCAAGGGTTGTCCTGTAAAATCGCGGACAAAGCGCTTGTCTCGAAAAACTTAATGGGCACACTAAACTGAAATTGTCAGTAAATCTTTATTTATCATATCTTATTGAACCATAATTTTTGGGATATATTATAGACAAAAATAAAATTGTATAGACAAGATGATATGGTCGTTACGAACATGCATTAACATGCGCTTGCGTGCGATGCTAAAATTTGAATGAACGTGGTGCACTTCTGGGTAAAAGTTGTTAAATTCTCAAATGCATAGAGTTTGTCTTATTTAATGAAGCTTAGAGGGAATATGGCACCAAAAGGGAGTTTGGGAGCGCTTGGGGAACATCTGTAACGGTTCCCGTTACAATTTGCACTAGTTGTTTTCATTATAACTTTGATTTAACCAAAAAAACTTTTACAAGAACAAATTTTCTTTTCATTGGCTCACAAATGTGTTTCCAGACCTTTCTGAAAGACTTCCGTGATTTTCAACAGAAAAGGTAGGCTCAAGGGGGGGGGGGGATACCAATATATCTTATCAAACTTTACGGCGAAAATTAGAGCTCACTAGCGACCGATACTCTGGTTAAAAAATGTGTAATGTCATCTACACTGACAAACCTTTGTTTGCTTTATTTGGCCATATTTATTGTTATTCATGTGCATAGAGGATCTGACAACGAGCAACTGACTAATCGTTGAAGCAACCTTTACACCAAATAGGTGTTTATATCTTACTTCAAACACGTGTTTCAGGTCAATCTGTGATCATGTCAATGGAGCGCAAAATAAAAAAAATGTTCTTATAAAATCAATACAAAGATTAGAAACTATGAAAATGTCACGGGCGTTTTTTATTTGTAATTGTTAACTAGAAAAAATATATTTAATAAAATGTAGTTTGTGTTAAGTTCAGAACAACAGCGCTTTAAGGGTAATAATCACGAGCAGCATCTCTTATGAATTTAAATGGACAAAACATTTTTTTCCTAACTATACTCGTGATCACGTGTTTTGGCCAGGGAATCCACAAGCCAATTGTATTCACCGATAGTACAAGAAAGGAATTAATACAGAAGCAAATCGCATAAATTTGCAGTTTGACTTTGAGAAACCTCGACTTCCACCCTTTATTTAACAAATGAGTTTTTTGTCATTGTGAGCCTGGAAATAATAGAATAAAAATGCTTTTCATTTACGAATTATATAGAAAAATTGTCTTTTGTGCCTTTCAATCGCCATAAGATTTAATTTTCATTTTCTTGAGAGTAAAATTCTGTAGTATTCCCAGTAACCCATAATGCAATTCTCATTCAGCTGATTTGTCAGTGAAAGTCATGTTGGTGCCCCAATTGCTAATCTGACGCCTAGAAATAAAGTCCCAATTCCCATGCAAAAAAAAATTGTCCAAAGAGAAATTTTAATTCATGACTACAGAAAATTGTATCATAGTGAATACTTATTTAATTTTGAATGAATTCAAGAGAGATTGATTGAAATACATTTTTATACAGAAAAATATAGGGTGGGGAAAACTGAAATGCAACATAACTTTTCTGTTTACCATGTCTCTACGTGCTAGTCACTTCGATTCCTAGCCACATTTCCGTGAATAATGTTATCTATCTCGCTGTAGACTCCTTAACTTTCGCCAGAGCCACTGCCCGAGCTACTCTGAACTCATCGGGATTTATAATTTGCAGAAGACAGAAAAATGAAAGGTTCAGAACACATTAGTAGGGGGTGTAAATGGGAAAGAGGTTAACACAACACAAGAAAAATGGTGACGTTTGATTACGTAACGGCGAACCGGAGAGCAGTTCAGTTTGATTTATGTTGTTATAACACTTTTAGAGGATTTAAATGCATACGTATGAAAAAATATAGGCATTGGAACTGGGAGTGGTGTTAGGATTTTTTGCAAAGATGGAGATGATATAGGCATTAAGCATTGGTTTATTGACTTTTCACTTGCAACTGATTTAAAAAAAAAAAGCTGCGTGGACCCTGAGGTCAAACAGGATGCTATGTACTTTTGAGGTTATGTATACGCGAGAAGGTAAGACAGTTCGCCGAAAGACACTTTACCTTTAGAATATGTGTCCTATTCCAAAACAACTTGCCTATAATACAACTAGTCCTACTCTAATCAAAACTTGCAAAGTCTGCGTGGCAACTGTTCATTTACATGTATAAAAGACGGTCAGATGTGGGATACCCCTTTCATGGCGAAGGTTTTAAGCATTTCTAGAGAAATCAATATCAAGATTTCATGGCACTTTTTCGAATTTCCTGTAATCTTTGTATATATCAATGTATAAATATTCCAGAAGGAGGTAATGTGTAGTTATAAAAATGATTAGAAAAATATTACTTCAGTTGCCTCGGCAACGAAATAGATAATGATCATGCTGGGTTTTCTATCTATTCATGAATGAGTTTCATTTTGTCTATTTTGCTTAGTTAAGTATTTTTTAAAATTAAATTTTTTGTTTGCGTTTTATCAATGAAAGTTATCGGTTATGGACGCGATTGCACGGCGTCACGTGATCAGTCATTTGGTGAATAAAAAACGAATTTTTGCTGTAACTATTTCCGGAATAAGGAGCGTCATATGTTTGCGCTCATGACAAAAAGGGTTTATTTTTCTAAAGTAGAGAAAGTATAAGACATTATAGATTGTTACGATGCACTAAGAGTGATGGTGAGCGTTGATCATATTTTTAATCTACGTGCATGGTTTACGATTTGACACGTCTGTCTATATTGTATATCTCTGAACATTGAAATCCATGTTCATAAAAAATAAATTTGATTTATATCTTGAGGTTTATTCTTCATTTAAAAATTAGAATTTTATTTAAAATTGTTGTTTATCATAGGATCTACATCTATATAAAGATAATTTCCAATAAGAGATTCAGACGGCGTGATTTATTAGAAACATGTATAAATATTGATGAACGAAGGCGATTTTGATAAACGTGTTACGGCGAAGACCAATCATGCCTAGAAGATGTATCTTTAAAAAATATCGCAGAAGATTTTCTTTTCGCGAGGCCTATAAGGTCTTTAGTATTTTCAGCAGTGACATCGCCGTGTAAACATTCAATCATCGTCACACATATATTGTAAACGATTGTTGTAAAATGGTTTATGCGTCGTATTGAAACACAACACACTTCTTCTGAAAGAATACCAGGGAAGATATGTACATAAATAAATAAAAGAAACATGTGAGCTCATCATGCTTATAGGAATACATTTGAAAATTTTTTTTTTTAATCACATGGACATGAACATAGATGTTTCACTCCAGCATATATATCATAAAGCGATGGAAAAATATTTCAATCAATGATTATTTTTGTAGATCTATAGTTTTGACGTCAATTGTGTCATTATGACGTCACAATGGAGATAGCGCTCATCCATGTACAGGAGAAAATGAAGTGTATACTTACTTGAAAAGAATCGGAAGTAAAACTATTTGTAAATGTGAATATTTAAAGTTACTATAATTTGGCAAATAAGATAATTTATGGATGAATACATTTATTTAAAAAAAATTAATGTAGTTACGAGTACATTGTAAAATAACATCTTTTCATTCAATGTGTTCAAATTTCTGAACCAAACCCCCCCCCCCCCCCCCCCCGATTCCAGGTCACTAAGAAGAAACATCGCTGAGTTTTCAAAGCATGAAGAATAAGGCCTTTGAGGACTGTGCACTGGTTTATAATATATTTACTTATTTACTTATTTTGATATAGTAACAAAATGAATGTTTTGGAGATGAAAAACTGTGTTTGAAAAAATAGTTATTTTCGTGACCACTGTCGGTAACAAGTAAATCATTGTGTTTCACATATAAAATGAGCATCAGCTGCCAGATTTTCAGAGAAAAAAGTATTTACTTATCTATACATATGGCCTTTATTGTCTTTTAAACAGATTATACATATTTAAGGTCCAAGAACAAACCATCATATGAAAATCTGTGAAATCTTTTAATATTCTAGGAAGGGGGGGGGGGTACTGAAATGCATGTAGCTTCAAAATTAATCTGATTACCTTACTTCATATTTTAACCATAAGTCACTTATAATGACTAGTACAGCATATATTAGTTTTGGGAAAATTCATTGGGTAATTTTTTGTCTAGACGTTAAAACCTGCTATTTAGGTGAAAATATTGCTGCAAATTTACAATCAATACTTCCCAAAAAAACAATGGCATTATTACAATTATCAATAGTTTCCGAAACAATTTTTCTTTTTCAATAAGTATAAAGCATGTTCTCAAATATCTGCAGGAAAATATTGAATTTGCTTCAATTTTGTTGCGTGTATGGCATTATAAAACACTCACTTCATAAATATCAAAAGATTAAAAAATGGTGGTTACCATGGCAACCATAACTTCCTTATAAGCCTGATGACCATGCTTGATGCTTTGATATAATGGTATCATTGACATTAGGAACGTTATATGTAAAAATGAGAAAAATTCATTGGGCAGAATTTTTTCACGGACCCGTGCAATCCTTTCCTTAAATATCAGCTGTTAGAACAAGTAATTTTTCTAAATACATTGATTTCTTAAATTGTTATATTATGATGTACCCCCCAGAACAACACGCATAAGTACCACCGTGTCGCAAAATCCCTCAAATAGTGCGCGAAGTTAAACTTGAGCTAGCAAAAAACTGGTTCAGACCATTCAACAGTTTTCTTTGCACAAATGTATTGTAATTATTTCCTCTATTTTCTATCTTCTCGGTTCAAGAAATGTTCTGATAGTTGTAGTTTTAACGAAGTTATGAATGTTTGTTTACCCTTTAGACGTTTTTCACGTCAGATGCGTAGAAAGCAGTAACGTATCCCACATCTGGCCGTTTTTATACATTTATCCTGAAATGAACGCAAAACATATTTGCATATACATGTATGTACATGTATATATATATGTACACATGTATATGGAAAACTAATAAGATAAAGGTTACCTTCATTTTAGGGAGGAGAGATAGAGAGAGTTTTTATGACATACCAGAACAAATTAAAGACTACTCTTTACATAAGAAAGTGGTCTTCATCGACATCAGTGGTTTCTAGGACGCGATTTGAAAAAAAAAGAGGATAGGAATCTGACAATTATGTAGATAGTCCACTCAAATTGTCATAAACCTTCAACAAAATTGCAAAATAATATTTTTTTAATTTTGCATTATTAGTAAATTGTATTATATTCATCATAGAAAAATTCTATAAAATATAAATAAAGGCACATAAATTATTTAAACATATAGATTTATTGGTCTGATAAAATATTTATTACAGATATATGTGACCATATGCACCAAGAGTGAGAATTCTAATCACTAAAAACAAAACATTAGCAATAATAATTTTTTAATTCACTTTGTGTACATGTACATGCTTAGGTTTAAATTTCACCAATGCACTGAAAATATTAGATTTGAAAATCTTATATATGTCTTCACTATATGTATTGTTAAAATCTTAGTATATTGTCTAAATCATGATTTCTAAAGCATGTAAGAACCACAGACACTTATTTCCTTTAGAAATACATATATGTAATTACTGTCCATGTATTTATATTCGCAATTAATTTTTGTTGCAATTTCTTTTCTAAAAAAGTTCATTTATGCCTTTACAACCAGGAAGATGTATGCAAAGAAACAGTAAAGACTGTTGAAATAGTGACTGATTGTCCTTTCGACACAGAGAGTATGAGAAGAAAGTCAGAGGAAAAAAAGTGTGAAGATATCCACGATTCCTGTTCCAAGGATCCGTTAGTGTATCACTGCTTGCGGTATGGAAACAAACTCACTGAAGTTTGTGCTCCGCGGGATTTAATCTCAGGTATGCAAATTTAAATCGGTATGTAATTTCTGTTTGTTTTTTCCTTAACTCCTTGCTCCATTTTCTATTTTTTTTTTTTATGAAAATTTAAACATTAACATCTGAAGAATATCATCAGTTGAACCTCATTTTCTTTGAATATGATTCGCAATGATCTCAAATAAATAAAGTTATATTGATACCTTTGTAATGTTTATACTCTTAATTAAATCTGTCAATCTGTAATTAATAATTATCAAGCCAGCATCAGAATGTTTATTTTCAATCAAGCACTGCTCTCTGCCGTTATCAGTTCTCACGATAAAGTTCCTCTCCCTAATATCATCTGTTGTCAATCATTATCATATGCATGGGAATATGTTCAATCTGATCATCACTTAATAAATAGTTAGTAAACTAGACAGACGTGTTCTTTTACCTCTCTCTCACAACATTACAACAATGATATCAAATAATTTTCTCAATTTCCATAAAGAGTCTCTTTCTAGCGTATGGAAGACCAATGACATATCTAAAATATTTTTAGAAAGGATCCGGAATTTTCACATGGAAAATGAACGATGCTGTATTATTTGATATTTATTTTGTAGGAAAGTGTTGTGCTCAGTTCAACGAAGGAGTAGGTCGTGTTGTGGAAGATTATAATATCCGATGTTCAGAGTGCCCATTCCATTATTATTCTAATGAATCGATAACATGTAAGTCGTTTTTATACCATTAAAGTTTTATTATTTTTTAATCTATAAAACAAAGAATACCTATCAATGATTTTAACCTAATTTTAAAAAAAAATACCTGTACTTATAGAACAAATAGTCACAAAAAGCATCTTTAGCTAAGTCTCGGTGAAAAGTTTGCTTGCATCTCTCCCTTTATCTAAAACACATACATGTACACAATGCAGAGTAAACTCACTAATGCCTTTTTCAATGAAAACGATCAAAAAGCCTTTACATCTTTGTAATGACATGGGTACGAATTCTTTTTTTTCTTAAATTCTTCATCAAAACATGATGTGATGTCAAATACATTGAACCATGAAATATATCTAAAGTGCATCATTCTGTACGAAATCGAGCACTGGTTTGTTATGTCTTCAAACCCTATCGTTTGCTATCATTTTAAATGAAAAATAAATGGGGAATACGTTTATTCTGCAGACATAGAAATACATGACTAGTATTTGTCGATCCTTTGTTCGGTCAGGTGAATCTAAATGCATGATTAAAAAGAAAAAATATGAATTTGAAACAAATGACGGGCACAAATTTTTAATGAGGATATCAAAATAATTGAAAGAGAATTGAATGCTTGCAGAGTATTCCTAGATAATTTATTACTGCAGTATATATATAAAAAAGGTATGGTGACATTTAGATTTAAGGATACACCAAAGGTTTCCAAAGGGCAAAATTTAATTTGCTTGTAATTCTTTCATTAACAAAGATAACATATTAAAAGTATATATCATTTGAAAGCTTGTTAAATTCACTATTTAATGATCTTAATTTAAATTTTCAATTTTATCTTACTAAAAATTTATTAATATTTTAATGTAAATATTAGTGCATTTATATTTTATAAATCAACTTTTTTGTAACCTCTCAAAGTCAAAATTTTGCCTCAATGTAGACTAAAGATTGAACTTCAAAACCGTATCTCAGATTTTTGATAAATCTTCTTATTCAAAAGTTACATCCATTTGTCTTTCAATGTTACCAATTTATTAGCCTAATTCTACATTTCCCCAAATAATTCGAGAACTGAGCAAGATATCAAAAATCTGAGATACGGTTTTGTGAAAACACATTTGAGACACATTCTGGCCAGTTTTCAGAGAAATTGGTCAATAATAATAAGGGAGCTGAATCCTTTCAAATAATACCACCAACTGTCTGATCTTACTTTACAGTAGAGGGCAAAAACCCATTACACAACAAAGTCTGCCAAAGCTGGAAATATATGACACCTCGGAGATTCAGCTTTGGATACCTTTATCCATATTTCCTATGCATATTCACAAGAATGGGATATTTAGGTGCTTTTAATGAAGTAAAATAGGTTCAATTCTGAATCAGAAAGATTTCCCGGCAAAATGGCAAGAGCTAAGCTCCACCTCCTATTTCATGGTCATTAGTGACCTGTTAGATCTCCTTCCCTAAATCTAGAGTCCCTGTAGTTTAATTACTGATAGCCTCTGTGTGGCTAGTGAAGAATTCCCCAAGTGGTCACAGTGATTTATTGCTCCTTTCAGAAGCAGGCAGTTACAGACCAAATCAGAAGCTTCAATAACGGCACATTCACATGTGTTAGTGTTTATGTTTGATTATTGTTAAATAATTAGAAAACCATTTAATAATCAGCAAGAATTTTCCATCCATTATAAAGCAGTGATTAGCATTGTTTTCTTAGCCAAAAATCTCAAAATTGACAAAAATCTTGAAAAAAGCCTTTGGTGTATCCTTAAAGGCGAAAGACAGATACCACGGACACGTGTGCTAAACTAAACTCTAAATAATTAGATAATAAGATGTTTCGTTATTTGTAGATACCACTTGTTTTGAATCAATTAAATCAATTGGTCTTCAAAAAATAACATTCATTACTCGACATGTTATCGCTCTTGTCACTAAAAGAAATCCTGGAAACTCATCGGATTGGCAACACCGACTAAAACGGGATGTAAATGCATATGACTTTGACGACATTGAAATTACAACTACCACTGATAATTATAATCATTCAATTGAGAAAAAGAAAACTGTGACTGAAAATGACAGGTATGTTCTGAGAAAATTACTATGTTGTTTTGAAATTCTTTATTTCTGTTAAAGATTAATAATAAAACAAACTTTTATTTAATGTAACAATGGAACGGGAGATGCCAAATTCATTGTGTACATCACCTTATCAGTATTAATCTTTACTGGAGTCGGTGCCGTTTGCTTCTATTTCAAAGGTATGCGGCCTTTGATTCTTTGCAACATATTAAATGGTGCATTTGTTTCTTAAACGTTTTTTTTTTCTCTCTTTGCCGATATCTTAAAAACCATATTTATTTTGCAGGAACAAAAAAGATGTTGAAGCAAATTGTATGAGTAACGAGAACAGATCGATTGTTTATTGCATGTGAACATTTCATCAAAAGAAAAGTTTACTTCTTTCACTTTGTACAAAATTTATTAGTAATATTGCTTATTTTCTGTCATGTAAAGGATGACTGCACTTAACGTTGAATTTAGGGTCTTTTTCAATTGGTTCTGTAGCTTTTATTTTTTTATTTAATTTCACTTTTGTACATGTACATGTATATCTGCTACAGAAGTCTGTCCATATGGCATGAAATTTAAATCATAAAAATAATTTTGGAATGAAATAATTATAACTTATTCTCTGTTTTTTTTTTCGTAATGTTTTCCAAATAAAGAGAATTTACACTAACATATATCTGCCCTTGATTGAACAGTTTGTATGAATGAGAAGCTGAGCCGACATCGTAAGGATGGATCTAAAATTAGACTCGATGAATAACAATTAGGAGTTCCGTGTTTGCTCTCCTTCGATTTTGTATCGTTATATGGACTTTGATAATGAATCCTGTTTTTTATCTTTCATGTATAAATAAAAAGAGATAACTTTTTTCCATTTATTTCGATCGGACAAGTACATAATATATTCAGTATTTACAAAGGTTTAAAACGTAATTAACAACATGAACCCCGTCAATGTAGGTAAAGAATATCTTAAATCGAGGCCTGACAATATAACTCATTCGATCAAAGCCGGTATACACGATGAAATTTGTAGTATAATGCAAGTATTATAATACTTTTGTGTTATTATTATAATACTTTTGTATTATTATACATTCTTGTACACACGCTAATACATATCTTATAAGTTTGTATATAAACTATTTATTCCCACGTGTTTTCTCCTGCCATATTTCTCTCTCTCTCAAAATAATAAAAATGATAATAATAAGCTCTGCTTTTAGCATCTAGTTCGCACGAACATGCTAAGTCACGTGTATTTAGTATTCACAATGTTACCTGAGGAAAATTATCACTTTTTACAACACACACACACAGAGAGAGAGAGAGAGAGAGAGAGAGAGAGAGAGAGAGAGAGAGAGAGAGAGAGAGAGAGAGAGAGAGAGAGAGTTAGTTTAAGAAGAAACATTTTTCTTCTCTTTTAAACCGCGAGCGCATGTTTGTCTATAAATCTTCTTCTACCACAACATTTCTAATTCAAATATACAATTATTGTTAAAATGAGAGCAATAGATTAACATGCGCTTAGTATGTATAAAGTCCGTAAAAATGGGCGTTTTCATTTGTAACAGCAAATTTAACATTGTACGAAACATTTTTTTCCGGATTTGGTTTGAGTGTTAGACTTTTCCGGATTTGGTTCCAATATTATAATTTTCGCGGGAGCACGAGATTTTTACAACAGTAGAAATTGTTTACCAGTGTTTACTAGTCACTGTGCTGATTATCATGTTTGTCTTCAACTTTTCCATGAGAGAAAACTTCTAAGTTGGTAAGTTAAGCATGAAATCTTTTTGTATATTGTTGCAGAAGAAATTTTGACGTGCAAAATTGTTATAAATTGTATGTTTACAAGGTGTTCACTGTTTACCTGTTAAGGTGTAATTTTTACGGATATGTTGGAAAGTTCATATGAACGATTTTGATTGGATGACTATGTGAAGGGAATTTTTGCCATAATAGGTTGATATTTGTAATTTGATATTGAAAATTAAAGACTTCTGTGACTTTTGGTATGAAATTATTTGGCGCATGTGCACTCAGTAATAATCATATATTTTGTTGAGCATTTTCTAGTAATCTTTTGAAATTGTGTGATTTGACAGTAATATAAATTTCATATGTACTAATTTACTAGGGTACATGTGCAATATTTAAAATTTTATTTAAAATGTTCTTTGTAACAGTGTTGTTTACAAAGAGCATATAGCATTTATTTATAATCAGAGTGATGTTAATTTGACAATCGCTGAGTATGTGTTTTATGTGTAATATCAAATATTTATACATGTTTTCTATGTATTTACAGTAAATCACATCACATCACATCATGCCACGTCATCATGTTGCTGTCACTGGAACTAAATAAAGGATGTGCATTTACAAAGGGAGTTAACTTCTCTATGAACTTACTTGATGATAGTCAGTACACATTATCATTTCATATCATCCCGCCTGAGAAAACAGTACTTTGAATTATTGTGATTACGTAAAATTGTAGACTAGATGTCCATTTCTGCACTTAAAAGAAAATGTTTGTTTCGAAAGTTTATATTGTTGCAAATTTTGCATGTCTTTTAGTGCAGTCATCCCGTGTTTATTGATGAAAATAAAATCTTACACATAATTGTTAGAAATCTTTCTGCTTTTGGGAAAGTTTTTAATCTTTTTTATTTGTTATTATTCATTGTTTTTGGAAGGAGGGTGTCTGGACTCGGTTCATTATTCTGATAGTTCCAATTAATGTTTTAGGTAACATCAACTGGCAAACTCCTGGAATTCGAAGTGATCCAAACTAAATTCGCCTAATATTTGGTTTTTCATAAGACAAAAATGTCATTAAAAATGTAACATCCGGATTTTCAAATTTTAGAACAATCAGACTTTTTTTCAGAATAAGGCGCGATGATCGGGATCAAGACAAAAAATTATCACCTAATTAACCCTTTCGCCTAATTCTTTCACTTTGAAAATGAAAGAATTATGACATGCCTAATTATTAGCCATGAGTCCGATAATATTTACTGAAGGTGTACATCCTCACTTAAACAGTTTTCTAACTTCAAATTTGTTTTATAAGAAGAAATTTTTTAGTAAAATACTACATTAAAGCAAAAGTATAGATAATGTACAATCTACTCAATTTAGAATTAATTTTATCGATGAAATAAAAGTATATACTCTAGTCCCATTTTTCACTGTTTGTTTCCCTACTAATCCCAACAATTGATCATGAGTTAAGATGGTACACAATACCTTCATGTTTTTATAAACATCCGTAAATTATCTTATTTGGTTAGGTTGAGTGTTTTTTATAGAGTCGTATATTGAGAAACTGTCCTCCATAGCGTGTGCGGTATCGATAACAACATTTGATTAATAAATATAATGCTGAACTATTACCAATCAGTTTTCATGTCCTCCAGACTTTGTCGCCTTTGCTATTTCTTTTAAAAAGTAACGAGTTGATCATATATCATCTGTTCAATATAGCTAAAACAATTTTGAGTTTGGGTTGCAACTGCTATAAAGGGGTAATCATTTTTAAGTTTCTTTTTTAGAATTCCTAATAATCGAATTGGATAGGAGGTAACAAGTACTTGCACGTAACAAAAATACAAAACGGGTTTTAAGAAAAGTACTGTAAAGCATCTTCCTCAACTTCTTTTGAAATCATTAACAACACAAAATTGGAAGAAGAAACCTAGTTTTACTTGGCAAATCTTTCAAAAAGGTTGTTGCTACTACTTAACGAAAAGGAGTTTTAAGAAATTTGTATCACAATCAAAAGCATCAAGTGTTAAGACTTTTACACGTTTAAACGCGCCATTTATACAAGAACATTTAAAGTTCAATAAAATCGCAGATAATTTAGAATCATAAATATCTACTTCGCCAATAAAAAAATTCAATTACTTTGCATGCGGTGTTACTGGTTTTCTGAAAACGTATTCTGTAAGAAGTTCATTGATATTGTCAATTATGTACTCTAGGGTTTCTAAAAATACAAGTATTTAAAGTGCATGGCTTTTCCTGAAAATAATTTTTAATGTTTCGCAGATAAAGTTTTCCAACAAATCGATATATTTCCTGTTACTGTGTTGTGTTGGTGGGTATATGAAGCAAAATGAAAGAACTGTTGCGACAATCAATTCAAAAATATATCGTTGACGTTTTCAACTTTATAATATTCAGCTTCAATTGATGGCCTGATGTTATTATGCATATTCAAACCTAGTTTCAATCTATTCTAAAAATGGTATGGGTGCAGTATTCAAAGAATTTTATTTATTTAGTTGTTATCTAATTATTAAAAAAATAATTACCAAAGTTTCAAGGGATAAAAATTAATATGTTGTTTTCAACGCTCGAACATGTTAAATTTGAATAATGCACCTTATATGTACCATTTAGAGGAATGCATCCTTTTACTTTATCACAGAGGCTGCTTCTGCAAGAACATATGCTTTGACAACGATCTCCAAAGAAGGGATATTCACAAGGAATGCTACAATTTAGTCCTAAGTACCCAGAAGGACATCCTACGAAATGAAACAAAAATACATTCTAAGAAGTTACTCTATGTTAAATGTTGTCAAAAATATTTGAGATTGACAATAACTTACTGACACATTCCGCGATCTCAGAATTCCAATATGTGTTAGCACAACATCCCTTAAAGAAGTCTTTTCTGTAATTCAATTTTACTCCTACATGTAATAAAACAGTATAAAAGATTTTTTTTAATAAATAAGTTAAAAAAAAAAAAAAAAAAAAAAAAAAGTCTTACCCACATGGACCTTCTGCAGAAAAAACAGAATGTGTATAAAGTACCAAAAATACAAAAGTTTTACTAGTCATCTTATGGCTTCAATTTTACCAGCATGCGCTAAATCTGTTAAAAAATAATCAAAAAATTTCACAATCATATTTGTACTTTAATAATTGTAAACAACATCCGTTTCCTAAATGTCAAAAGGGTTCGATGTGAAATCAGAGATTTGTTTTAATTTTTATTTCATGTATGATTTGTAGCGTGTGATTCATTCACACTCATGCATTTTCGCTCGGTCGCAAAGCTTTATTTTTTTCTTCAATTTTTTTTCTTTAGCTACAGAAACTGCGTTAATCTAAAAATTATATATATTCAGAATAATTATTTCATGCAATAGATAACAAATATTTACTAAAATGTTAGAAAAATAATTATGAGACAAAGGTTTGTCCCTTTGCTAAGGATATCTTCACATAAGGTCTTGTATTCTGATTGATCTAAAATATTTTCTATAACCGAAAACGTTTTTAAATTAATAAAAAGCTAAATCAAGCTTGACTTAAAATCAATAAGCATTTGAAAGTAATTTTCCCGACTTTTTTTTTTACATTTGAAAAAATTAAAAACATGCCATGTCTATTTCCCTTCCTTTCCTGTTTGAATAAGGTGTCTTTCTTGATATGAAAATGCTTTTCTGGATCATAAGCAGTACAGATTAATGCAGTACTAATTTGTATGAAACAGAAAGAGAAGAATGATTTTAGTATTTCTGTTTGTTATCTCCATAAGTTTCATCTCAAGAACTTTCTATCAATTTACAGAAACTATTTCATATTATCTTCGGAAATGAATTTAATGACCTCGATAACAAAAAAGTACTTTGTCAATATTTAAACTAAGAGGTACACATTTTGTTTTCGCACCTCCTCATTTAAACACTGACAAAATATTTCGTCTTTATACTCCATTTTACGCGGGGTTTCAATGTGTCAGCTCAGTACTTGCAGTACTAATAATTTTTCTTTTGAATACAAGAATGTATAATAATACAAAAGTATTATAATACACTTTTTTGCCATTGAAAACATTGATGGTTTATTCCATAATAAAAAAGCTTTTTCGATGTTTATCCTTTTGAAATAATTATCACTTTCTGTCAAAAGAATTGTTTGTCAACTTTTAATTTTAAAAAGAACTAGATGCATTAATGACCAATATTTGCCCCCAAAATCAAACTTTGACGCAGAAATAAATATGTTCTAATATATGAATTTGTGGTATCCCTCTACTATATAAACATGCAGAGAGCAAATATGTTTTATTATCTGTATGAAGTCATTCACGGTTCATAAGGCAATACGCGACCTTATCACACGGCGCATTAATATCAACAAGTACATAAATATTGAAATAACTTGCTTTTCATGTATAAAAATGAAAAAAAAAATACGCAAGTAAATGACAATTGTTTTATTGACAATGTAAAACAAGTTTCAATACAGTTTTTGGGCGATCGATTTAACCTGTATAAGTAGACAATATAGACCTATGGCCCACCGGTAGAAAACTATCCTTTGTGTACAAGTTTTGTGTCAGCTGCACAATCTCTAATGTTTTACCCTTTTTATTATTTTTTGGTAGACCTTTAGCTAAATTTCCCTGATAAACTATATTTTTTTCATTAAATTCTGCTCACGATAAATTTTTAAACCTGTTGGAAAATATCAAAGCATTGCAATCACACCACGAACCACTGACAAACACTTCGGCGTTGTAACATTATTTAAGCTGTCTATCGCATCCATCCATCCATCCATCCCTTTCTTTGCGACCAAATTTCCTCCAACTTTTTACCATCAATCTTCGGACGTGTCTGTTTAGCTTTAACTATCAATAATCATGATAAAAAATATTCAGAGAGAAAAAATTGTTCACTATTACTGATCACAAGTAGCTTTTCACAAAATATTCTCTTCGAAATAGAATTCTTTGCCTGATGATTTTAAGACTTTCAAGCTGATTTAAACCTTGTGTAATTTTGCAAAATCTACGACAAACAGTTAGTACAATAATTTATATTCGAAATTATTCAATTGTCTGTCTCAAATGTATATATACGTAAGTGACAAGTTTTAAAAATTTCAGTGGGAATTGAAGTGGGTCGGTACGTGATCAAAACTTCTGAGGAGGCCTTCTTTATTTACAGGATTTGATCGAGTGACCGACTCACTTCAATTTCCATTGAATTTTCAAACATTTTATTTATTTCTTAAAAATAGGAGGATATTTGCAGACTTCAAAGCGCTAAATATTTTTAGAAGCCTTACCTCTTTGTTTGATAGAACGTCTGGAAAATGAAGTTAATTTGAAATTTCCTTGATTCATACAGAAAAAGGATGCATTTTGCGTCTATATTTTGATTATTATTGGCTTATTTTTAGTCTGCAGATATCTCCTATTTTAAAACATAAATACATTGTGTATATATCTCTCTGTCAAAATTTGATTTTGGGGACAAATATTGTTCATTACCGCATAAAGTCCTTTGTTGGATCTACAATTCTGTTCTCAGGCTGATGCAAAATTTATTAGTTTTATTAGATTGTGAACGACAAAAAAAAAGTCCTTACAAAGAATTTTTTTGATTATCAGATCTTAAAAGCATTCTTAAGCAATCACCCCCCCCCCCCCCCCCCCCCCAAAAAAAAAATAAAATAAGAGTTTAATGAAAGCCATCCTTATTTTTAGATTATGTATTTATGATCGACTTTGCTTTAAGAAGCTTTTAAGGGAGTAAAAAATATAGAGTAAAATAAAATTAGATATCAACAAAATATTTATACTTTTAATAGTATGTGAACTTTGGTGAACAAGTTTAAGAGTTTAAAGGATGTCCAGTCCTACACATTATTGCATGAATTTCCTGATATCCAGATTGCATATTTCAAGGTCGGAAAGGCTCTTTAAAACATAATCATATTATGAAATAAAAATGTTTTATATATATATATATATGTAATCACTGATTGTGTGTAGCAAGTTGAATATCACTTACTCAAAAGAAGTTTTAAAAGTTAGAAATGGTAAAAGCGTATTAAATAAATAGCATTAAATATTCAGACTTTATAGCGTTTAAACGCGACATTTACAGACATTGTTCAAGATTTATCAACGTCTAATAAAACGCACTAATTTAGAATCATCAATTTCACCAATGTAAATTGTGTGCTCCGGGGTAAGAAATAATATAGTATGAAAGCCTTTCATCTGCCTTTCAACTGCCGCTAGAGTTCGGTGTTATAAACGATAGCTCATTGTCAAAACTTATTTAGAACAAGTCCAAGGTTTTAATTGTTCTTAAAGTAAGTCAATTTTTAGCGTTTCCCAAATCTTCCTTCGCTGCCGGTAGAATCAAATGGTATTAAAATTTAGCATGAAACATATTGAGATAATGAACAGTATTCAAGATCAAAAGTCCATAAAACAATACAAAATAGGAGCAGAGCAAACATGGAATATAAAACTTTCTATTTTCAATCAAAATATACAGTGGAATCTATCCACCATCTTAATTTTAACCTGATTGAAATTTTAAACTTGGTCGTTCTTCTTCGACTTTAGTAACATGAATATGATAATTAATGGTTGCTTTTACTTGTAAATATATATATATATTTAAATATAGATAGCACAAAAACGCACATATAAAAATGTGACATTATATTTTCTTTCTCATGACAATCGTCAAAAAGAGTTAAAAATCTTGAATATAGTCCGTTCTTCATTCATTTGATCCCGTTTTTTCAGGTAGAGAGAAGACATTCCCCTTCTTTTGGTTAACTCTTTTGTGTATAAAACAATGTAAGGAACCCTTTTGTTAACATACCAATACAAAGCTGAAGCAGCCTATATATCATTCCTATAAACGATAACTCATAAATTGGCACTCAGATGTTCATTTTCATACTTAAGTTACCTGTCCTTAAAACACAACATCGTGCAGTTTAATTTTGATAATTAAACATTTTAATGATTTAAATAAAGGTATGCATAAAGTGTTGTGTTTTTTTTTTTTTTTTTTTGATAATTTTATGTACCTATAAATCTTTCTAAAGAATGTTTTACAACATGTGCAACTTCAAAAATTAATTGAAAGGCCTACTATATGTAACTAAGGTGCACTATTTCTCAAGAACATTATTTATAATGTTTCCCAGAGAAGGTTTTCCAACAACTCTCTGAATTTCCAATTACAAGCAAAGTGAATTTTAATTGCTGTTGGTATCAATTCAATTTAAGATAAATTGATGAGGTTTTTCCGGTTTACAATATTTATTCAGTCTCAATTGTTAATTTCATGTATCCAATTTAAGTTGACACCAGAAAGTCTAGCACGATTATAATATAATTGGATGTTTAAATGCAGAGAAATTAGCCACAAAACCAGCAATTAAATTTTATATTGGTGTTCTTGAGAAGATTTTTAAAAGACTATTTTTTTATATACATTTCTAACAAAACTTTAATAACCCACTGTCCCTTTCCTACCTCAAGTAGTTATGATTTGAACAAATTTGAATTTAACCAAGGATGCTTCCAAATAAATGAAACAAAGAGGTAGATTCACTTACTCCATATAATGGCCCTGTCAATATACTAATTATCCAACCAAGTCCTAACGTCCCATTTCGAACATCAACATAAAGTAGAGACTTAGTGCTTTCATTTCCTATCAAAAAAATTTCCTCTGAGAGTCCAAGTTTGGAAACACAGGCGTTGTGAAACTGCAATGTTCTTGATTTTTGAAGAAAATGGGTGAAATCGAGTATCTTCAACTTTTGATAAAAATGTGAGCCCACCCTGCGATCCAAAAAAAAAATTCACGAATTAGAAAATCTTCTGAAACAGTTCTTTCATTATATAATTAAACATTTTAGATCAGAGGTTGGGGGCTATGCAAAATATTTAAAAATAGTTTAAAATCTTGGTCATTTTTAAAGAAAAATTTCAAGATTTGAGGAAAATGACGAAATTCATGACGTCATAATACATGGACAAGAGAAAAAGTTACGTCATTTTTATTTGATATAAAGTCACCAAGAGTCCAAGTAAAATTTAACATATTTTTAACTAAAACTGAGTAGTTCTGATTTTTCAGAAATTCACAGGGCCAAAAATGGACCAATGTGAACTTTGTTCTTTGTTCGTTATTCTTGAGAAGAAGATTGATAAATATTTTTTTCTTTGTCAGTCTTTGATTTTTAATCGAAATTGACCCATTGGTTCTTAGTTCTTGGGAGAATCCTTAAATGATAAAAGTTTATGCACGAAACCCCAGACACCGCACACCAGACGAAAACAGATAGCAATAGGTAAGAAAAATCTAATCAGATCATTTTAGAGCTTAATTTCAATAACAAATACTCATGAAACTTTTTTAAAATACATTTATATGAATCAGAACTGACCGGGGACTGGCGGGGCCCTCTGATTAATGTTTAACTGTTTATTTTACCCCGGCCTGCTTCACAATGTGAATAAATCTGGTCAATTTTCATGTTTTGTACATGTGATCAGCTGTTCTTCAGAAAATTGATTCTGAAATAACAATCACTGAAAAAAGACTACATTTTGATAAATTTTTACCTCTGCATTTAAAAAAAAAAAATAATGGAACGTAAAATAACTATTGATTTATTCAAATTATAGATGATGGAATTCAATGATTGGTTTTATATATATATATATATATATATATATATATATATATATATATATATATATATATATATATATATATATATATATATATATATATATATATATATATATATATATATATATTAATTTCTATATAAGCGCTTCTAATCAATGAACTAGGATTTTTTTTGGAACACCCATCATATGCTGCTGAATTTTAAACTTTTAACTTCTTAAAGATCACATGTTTTTCCCCACTCTCAAACATTTAAAGCCAAGTGTACAATGGTTATCCATTTAAAACATATGAACCAATATATATATTTTAATACTTACAATAACGTTTCAAAGCATTTTACGGTTTGTAAAGAACTGGTATATGTACTTTGCCATTCAGTAACTTAAAAATATCTGGTAGAATCCTAATAAACACTTCCTCTTTGGATTTATGGTCATGCTCTAATAAATTGGTGTGACACTCGGTGACCTCTTCACCGTTGACTAAATAGTTTCCGCCTGATTGACTTTCAAATTTTAATAAACTGCGAGGGCTTTACTTTTTATAGGGGATCGACATTGAACTAGTGTTGATGTCTCTCGTCTGTTTCATAATATTTTCATATGCCAGGGACAGTCTGGTATTTCTCAGCGATAACAACATTGATTTTTTTCTGTGTTTAAACACAAGAACCTTTCCATTTCTTTTCAGTTAAAAGTAGTAACTACACGTACATTTCAAGTAAGAAAAGAACTAATACTACTGCAAAAGAAAATATGTTTATCTTCTAAGTGTGATTGATAAATAAATATTTAAAATTTAATACAAGAACAAACGGTCATTTCTATTATATTCTTTTTTTGTGCTAACAGCTTAGAAAGTAGCAAAAAGGCATCGTACAATTTGTCGAGAACGAGAATGTTTCTAAGCATTTTTGAACACTATCAATATGAAGGAAACATAATTATATTAACGATGTTCGATCCTGATATTTAAAGTCAAACTTTTTTTGTCAAGTATATTTTTAGTGTCTACATACATAGCTAAATTAAAATTCAAAACAAAAACTCGGGGAAAATATGCTTCTTTGGGCGCTACAGTACATTTAATATGACCTTCTGCACTGAAATTTGTGTCTTAATAAAACATTTCGACGTTTTCCCTCCAATATTTTTGTCCAATTAAAGCATGAAACAAAATGAACTCAAAGTCTATTTTTAAAAAAAGACACTTTAGAATTGTGACTAAGATTCGCACAATCAATTATTTGACCTTTCTGCACTAAGATAATGTGATTTTTCTTGAAAATTTAATAAGAAAATTATTTTTAAGTCTTTAACTTTTTTCTGAATTTAAGCCTATAGGTCAAAGATAAAGTAAACATTTAAAAGAGAATATAAATATATATATATATATATATTTATATATATATATAAATTTAAAGTGTCAATTTTACTTTAAAATTGGCTCAATACTTTCTCGGATTTTCAGAATATAATCCCTTTATTTATCACATTTTGTTGAAAGAATTCATAAGAAATACTTTATAGATATTTCAGATCTAGCATAATCCGACTTAACTCAATATGAGTTAAGTCCCATTATGGAGACAAATAGAGATAAATAGTCCAGGAAAGATAACTCTCGCTTAAATGCACTGACTTCATTTAGTCACATCCATTACGCATGTGCATTTGTTCTTCCTTTCCATCTTCCGTCATCCATTGAAGCTCAGCATCGAGTTTAGTCTCAACAATATTCATCTTCATCTTGTGTTCCACTTACCGTCCAATGTCGCAAATATGAACATAATCAGGGCAAATAGATCCAGGACTAAGCGCCCATCCATATTACCCGATGTGAGCATTACCATTGCATATCTAAAGCATCAACATCCCCAACGACGATATTAACCACGTGCACAGCAACCATCGCAGCATCATGCGTACCTCTTGCAGGGATCCCCCACTTGCATCTTCGACTTTACTTGTCCAGTCATTTCGGCAACCAGTGCAATTCAGACTGAGAAGGGAACCATATACAGATCAGCTTCGTATGCCATAATTTTGAACTCATGTTTGTGAACAACATGACCTTGAGCAGTGTATTAATACATTGGTGAAATTGAACCCATCATCTCGTTGTTATTAAAACAAACGTTTACAAATGGTGCCCATGTACCTTGGACATCACCAATAGCCACCATGCAGTGACGTATCTGGTGCGGGAAGTGATCACGTGCCTGTTGGATCCGCCACGACATAGATCGGTGACACATATCATCGGGTTCGGACAGCTGAATATTCCAACCATCATGGCTTCCATGTAAACATGTGTCGGTAAAATTGTTTTAATTTTTATGTGCAGCGAGGAACTTGACTGTGAATGAACCTTAGAAAAGACATTTTCTGAGGCAGAGCATTCAACCATAGGGACATTTATTACTTTGTGAATTTAATTGTTAATATTTTTTATTTGCCATTTAATTGAATTATTTTGTGCATCAATCAGCTGATCTCTTAACAGCTTGTACATTTTTACACTTGTGCTTGTCTTGATATATGCTATTTATTCAATGTTTATTTATTTATTTTGCATTGACATCACCTCGATCATCACCACCATTGTTTGTGCCTTCATTTTTGACACTGGTTGAGAAATATGTTTGAACAGCTGTTGAAGAAAGAGTCACGGATCAGGGAGTATGAGATTTTTCAGATTAACAAGAGGTTAAGCTATGACTGACTGAGAAGGGAACCATATACAGTTCAGGTTCATTTACCATATATTTGGTAAGATTTGTGTTCAGTGAAATTTGTGTATAGTGTGATGTCTATTTGCGTTATAAATAGAATTTCATTTGGATACTATGAATGGAAATGTTTATAGCCAAAAGTAAAGTATTTTATGATGATGATTTTGCATAATATTATGCATGAAATCATATTTTTATGATCCTTAAAAGTTACAAGGAAAATGGAATTATTTCCTTGAGCAGAATATTCAGTGTCCAACGTTTACAAGTGCATGCTCCTTGGGCTTTTAAATGACGTGTTACTTTCGAAAAAAATTTCATATAAACTCCGTTGGATTGTCAGTCAGTAGGTAACCAAAAAATAAATAAATAAATAAATTGGAAAGTGAATAAATAAATAAGTAAATAAATAAATTCCAAGGATCCCTTAGAGTGTTAGAAACTACCTAAACATTTCAACAAACTTGTCAGGAAATAGGAATTCCAATTAATTCAAATTAAAATTGAAGGCCCAACCACTTATTTAACATAAAATAAATAAATGATTGATTGATTGATTGATTGATTGTATACTGTTTAACGTCCCTCTCCAGAATATTTCACTGATATGGAGATGTCGGTGAAGGGCTGCAAATTTGGGCCTATGCTCGGCACTTACGGCCTTTGAGCAGGGAGGGATCTTTATCGTGCCACACCTGCTGTGACACGGGGCCTCGGATTATACGGTCTCATCCGAAGGACGGCCCCATTTAGAATAAATAAACGAATAAATGAATAAATAAATGAATGAATAAGTGAATTAATTCCAAGGATTCCTTAGAGTGTTAGAAACTACCTACACATTTCAACAAACTTGTCAGGAAATAGGAATTCCAATTAATTCAAAGTAAAATTGAAGGCCCAACGTTACCACTTATTTAACAAAAAATAAATAAATGAATAAATGAATGAATAAATAATTAAATTCAAGGATTCCTTAGAGTGTTAGAAACTACTTAAACATTAACAAACTTGTCAGGAAATAGGAATTTCAATTAATTCAGATTAAAGTTGAAGGCCCAACCACTTATTTAACATTCTCGTGTTCTAGTTATAAATTCCACAAGCCAAACCATATTCATTCCAGAACACATTTGTAAAGAGTTAATATTTGTTGGCTGTTTATTGTCAATTTCAATAAGCTCACCTTTCAAATGCAGAATTGTTCAATGCTGTTGCCTTTGTCATTCAATTTTGGCTAAACAGTAAAGTTTTATCAGGAAGTTTGGCATGTTAATAATAATTATAAATAAATAAATAATAATGATATAATAATAAATAAACAGACAAAAAAGGAGTAATAGATTAAATAGATATTTAAAAAATGAATAAATAGATAGACAAATAAATAAATAGACAAATAAAGATAAATAAATATGAATAAGTTAATTAATAGATGAACATGTACATGTCTTCCACATTTTGTCAAAGCAAGAAACATCTACATTAATCAAAACACTTCACAGCTACTTGTCAATTAGACCCAAGATTTGAGGCTCAGTTTTTGGTTTACCTTGGCGTGAAGCCTTCTTGTCATTCCAATTTACTTGATGCTACAGAAATTTATTTAATTTGTTTTCTTTGACACTAAAACATTTAAGGGTAATACTCGTAGAATTGGGGGTGCAACACACTCGAATTTATCAGGCTCGTTTGAAGATTATATAAAGATTAAAGGGAGATGGAAGTCCACGCATTTCAGACTTACATTCGATTATAGTCGGTCAGACACTTGAAAACACCATTTTACTGTTTTTTAACGTATCCTAAGTATGCAGGCACTTCTGTCATGGTATGGCTTATTGGATCATTTTTGATATATTATGCAAAAAACCACACATTCATCAATTTAGATAAATGAATGTGAATTGGACTTAGAACAATACGACATCCATATCAGATGGTTTGGTCAACAAGGAATGGCCTGGAAACAGGTCCAACCATTCAAATATTCGAACTCTGGTGTCATAATACGACAACCCACATATCATAATGATTCATGTGGGTAATAGTATTGGTACCACGTCCCTTTGCCATCTACAAAAGTTTATGAAATTGAGTCTGTCTTGTTTTCAATTATGTTTAATACCAATTATGTTTAATACCAAGGTTAAAATTTATTGGGTCACAAATACTGCCAAGAAGTTATTCCAGGCCCATATTTTCACTCAAGGCTCGAATTAGGATACATAGCTCAATATTGATTCATTACCACAAGGGGTGGGGGGTATAATGACCACCCAGATATTCAACAGTGCTCATCAAAATTGTATCCAGAGGGTGTTCACTTTTCTCATATAGCACATCCTACCATTTTCCTCTATACCATTCAGTGTGACATAATCAAAATAATTTGACAAAATTTGCAGTGCTACCCACCATTTCTATTTAGTTATTACATATACTGATCTTTGCAACTACATGTATTGATCTATTGAACTATTGAACAGTTATTGATCATCACAAATATTATTGATCTTTGCAACTATTGATCTATTGAACAGTTATTGATCATAACACATATCATTGATGTTTGCAACTATTGAATTATAATTGAACAGTTATTGATCATTTCAAATATAGCACATTCTGCTATTTTCCTCTATACCATTCAGTGTGGCATAATCAAAATAATTTAATTGAAAATCATAGAAAATTTCCCTAGTTCTATGGTATACTGCATATATATCAAGCAGTAATTAATTTTGCATAACTATAATTAATAGCAGTTTTGTCATGGCATGGGCAAAATTTGCCGCATGTGGCGGATGTCTTCACATGCCGCGCTTTATTAGCTCACATGTGAAGACACATGGCCGAATTTTGCAAGAAGTTCGCTGCTGATCCTGTTATCTTCCAGGGCCAGTGGCCAATAATTGAGCTTCCGTCATTGTGCCATTGCTATTGATTCTACGTCATATACTATTGATAAAGTCGACGTAGACCATTGTCTTTGTAATACATTGCTACTTGCTTATTGCAATTCATTTATCATTGAATATTATTGTATATCATTGAATATCATTGCATATTATTGCATATCATTGAATATCATTGCATATTATTGAATATCATTGTACCCATTGTGTAAATACATGTATACAATTTGCGTACATCATTGATTGAATATCATTGTTTATCATTGAATATCATTGTACCCATTGTGTATTAATTATTCAATATACACTTTGTGTACATCATTGAATTGATACTTTATGTACATCATTGTAGAGATACCTTGTGTACATCATTGTATTCATTGTATTGATGATTGATTTGACTATTGATTGTATTGATGCTTGATTTTGACTATTGATTGTATTGATGATTGATTTGTCTATTAATCAATAAAGCCATGACAAAAACTGCCAATCATTCTTAATCTATTTTGTCGACATAACACATTTCACTGCAAAAAACAGCTTTGTGTGCAACCAGCATGGAAAAATAGGAATCTAAAATTATCGGTATTCTAGTTCCAAAGGGGAAAAAACTCATTTTTTTCTTCTAAAAAATATTCTGCCAGAAAATATATTTCCTAGCTTAATTCTCCTTGAATGGAATTTAATTGCGGTTTTTATCATTGAATATTATTCAATTTGCATTGTAGAATTCAGATTTAATGTTAGTACTTGAAAATGACGCAGAAGTTTATAAATGAAGGACAGGACCAAAATCCGTTCAAAAACTCAGGATCGAACGTCCTTAAATAGTTTGATTTATTTTGATGTCTGGTATCTACCCGGTATGTCTTTAAACACAAGAAGAAAAAAACGCTCAATTGTGACCTGTTCTAATTATTTTTTTTAATTCTCAATTTGTATAAAAAATAATATAACAAATGTATCCTTTTCAGTCGGTCAATCCAAATAATATCGACTTCACATAAAATCATATCAGCTTGCACTGCTCTTTTGATATGTCTTTCTGAAAGGGTTAAGTGTGTATTATATTATTTTAATACAGTGTTATTAGTTTGTTTGGTTCGAATGATATAGATATGCAGACAGGCACGATGTTTATATAGGTGGTAAAAATGTGGATTGGACCTGTACTTTCTAATTAATATAGTTGAGGGAATTGTGTTAAATGTAAAAATGCACACAATTTTGCTTATAATATAACAAACGTTGCCCTTTCCTTCGATTGATTCATAGGTAAATCTATTTCAGATTAATAAAAAAATAAATAGACCTTGATCATTGATCTCTGAGGAAAGAATTTTCGATGAAGCTGATATATCTATGTCTCAACCTCCATGACCCCCCCCCCCCCAACCCGGCGTTCTACGGGCCTGCGTTCGAGCTTTTTCATGGTACACTGATATTCTGTAATTTCTAATCAAATTCAAAACACAGATGCGCCAATTTCAAACCTGTTGAAAATAAGTTGCTTGTAGAGAATTTTGAAAGCATTCTCTCTTTATTGTTTTTTTGCAAAGCTAGAAAGGGCAATGTTACAACGGTACAAATCGGGATAATTGCATTTTGTTTTATTACATTTTGCATCAAAATCAACGCGAAATGTAAAAGCGCAAATTAAAGTTACACGATTTTTGGCTTTTGCGAGGAGCACTGACTTTAACAGTTGACTGCTTACTTTTACACTAGGATAATGTATGGAAGCTCTATTTCGATAGAAATATTTATCTCAACATTTAATTCAACAAAAATAACGGGTTATTTCAATACACATATACGTTGGCCTTGAAGAAAACGACAACCACCTTACCCTCACCCCCCCCCCCCCACTTTCACATGTTAGTGCCCCTAATACCATACATATGACCATGAGAAAGGTTTTCTTTTCTATTATTAATTCTCTACCTCCGGTCCGTATATGATACAGGTTTAAATGTCCAAGTATAAACCGTCAACTGTAAAATTCAGTGCTTCTCGCATAAGTTCTTTTGGATTATAACAATTTGTTTGTTACTTTTTGCTTCGAGATGAAGCAAAAGGCGAGAACTCAAAATACGAGATCACACTGTTTTAGTTAGATTGGATGTTATTGAGTTCCACCTTTTGACATTGACATTTTTTTTAAAAATCTTGGCCATCAGATTTTACCATTTGTTACTGCTTGGACCTTTATATTTCAGACGTATATTCATTGAGACAGATCCATTCAATGAGCAACATTTTTGAAATCTTGAACTTGGGTTAAAGTTACAAAATGAATAAAAAAAATCACAGATTAAATTCAAGATATTTGTACACTGAACCAAACTTCTAAGTGTTCACCTAACATTTTTTTTTAAGTTTTAAAGAACAAATGCATACAATAAATAATTTCTTTAATTCGTGGTTAATTTTGCATATTTAAGTTCGATGTTGCGTAAATTTCATGTAAGTATCTCGTCAGAATTTTAAGCAAAGTGTCAAGGAAATGATGTACCCTCAAAATGAAAATTCACACAAAAAAATCTCTATGGAGTAAGACCACCACTCGCTCTAATTACTACAAGACAATCTTTACAATCTTTACTGTAGGATACCATGTACCCCTGAATAGGAGATTGGCCCATCTGCTGCCACACCTACTGCATGGATCTTTCCAAACCGTTGAAATTGTGTGGAAGGGGGGGGGGGGGGCTATGACATTCCTTATAAAAATCCCAAATGTGTTCAATTGGATTCAGATCCGGAAAATTGACAGTGTATAATCACACAGATGCCTTTTGATCAATATTCTAGGGTTTTTAGCACGTAAGTGCTCCGCTTTAAGGATGATTCAGACTGTTTGAGCTGTCACGAGCACTGATTTCTTTTCATTTCCTTACGATTGAAATTGTTCTTTTCATGTTTCTAAGATTGTTTCAGCACAATTTAGCACTGTTTTAACCTGATGTGACGCAATTTTTTGGTCTCAGACGAAGGTCAAGGTCACTTCCGGTTTGGTTAACCTTTGTCCAAAACGTTCAAATCGTGATAAATTGACAATCAAAAATGATGCACCGTCTATAGAAAAATGTTTTTAAATGGGTTTTGATATTTGTTGTTAATTTTTAAAGGTAATATCAAGGGCAATTAAAAACTGAAATAAAAATGTGTAAAACGTGGTGCAAGGATGGTCCAGATATCAACATTCCAAGGGCTCTCTCTTCTATCTCAACGGTCATCATGCTAACATTTTATGTTTTTTAGTGAAACCAGGTTGTAAAATTTGATAATGATCACAAAAAGATGCTAATAACACAAAACAGGTGCCACAAAGTAAAGATTTATTGTTTTTAAGCTTCGTCACGGAACGTTGGTTTTCATCAGTGATATTTTATTTTCTTTCTACAATTGTTGAGAAGGCTCATTTGTTGTAATAATTTGAAAATATCATAACATTCTATCGAGTGGTTTTTAAATGAATACGTTTATTAAAGTGAACACTTAGAAGTTTTTTTTAAGTGTATATCAAAACAAAATATTTATGTTAAATATGATTATTTCCATTTCTAGTTTTCTTCTCTGTGATAACTCTTTGAAAGTTAGAGGAGTTGATTTCTTGATAATCCAACTGGAATGTAAATTAGGCAGGTCGATGGGTCACTATTTAAGGAGGCCTAATATGCATGCGAATCTCGTGTGCATCTGTTTCTGTGTTTGACGCTGAGACCAAATATGGATGTAAATCTCGTGCGGCTGCCTTTGTGTTTGACGTCAGTGGACAGGGACTATGTAAACTGACATGGGAGTCCTCGTGTAATTCCAATCTATGTCTACAATTTAATTTCAAAATGAAATGGAAATATAAGGAATCACTGTCTAGTCAGTAAAGTATGCAAGGGACATCAACGATAGTGGGAAACATGGAATAATTTATGAATAATGGGCTTCGTCCGTTATGCAAATTATCCCAAGTTTCCCACTATCGATGATGCCCTGGCATACTATACTAACTAGACAGTGATTCCTTAAATATATCAAAGTTCTGAAAACTGAACTCCATTGTAAAGCAAGAAAATAACTCCAAAATGTAATTACTGGGGGGATGTATCAGTCGCGTAAGTTTTTATCGTTGACTATGTCAACAATGTCAGATTAACGCCCTCTGTATTTCTAACTTGTAAACAACAATGAATTGGAGCAAACAAAAGTAAGGAATAAGTTCTGATCGTCTTTTCAAAGATCATATCAAAGTCACGGTTATCCGACATTTCTAGATCTATGGAATTAACTACATGGTTTTCAAGGCATGCCAAAAAATGTAGAAAAAAGAAGTGAAAAAATGTTACTGTGCTGGGTTACAGAAATTATTTTTACCTCTATTTTTTTCATAAAAGTAGATTTTTCGGTTCTGAAAACTATAATTTTCTAAAACCTAATATCTTCCAAAACTGAACTAAATTCTATTTTTGTCAATTTTCCCGTTCTTTCGACATGGTGTCTGTTTACCCGTATGGATATGGGGACATCACTGTTGTCAAATGGGTATTTACGTATCACTAGGCTTAAGCAAACTACATAACTCCACCATTATTAAATCATCGCATTCACGTTCTGTAGGCCACCTCAAATACTTAATACACCACCATATATTTTTGATATCGTTCGGGAGTCTTTCTAATGGTATATCGTCTTTGATGATGACAACAATGGAACTTTGTCGCTTGTTATGGAAGGCGTGAGTAACCGCCATCTGGACGGCGTATGAGGCCCAACCACTATCCAAAAAGCATTCAGTGATCACGAAAAGCACTTTTCGACTTTCATTGATACATTTAACTATCTCTTCTGCCTCCCATTTTCCTGGAGTTGAATCTTTATCTTTAAGCCACACCTTGATGTTCAAACTTTTAAATTTTTGATGCAAAGTATGAAAAATCCACAGGGCGTCATCTTCAGAATAAGACACAAACACATCATAAATGTAGTTGTTTTCTTTGTTTTGTAAATGTACACCTTTACATCTGTTTTTAAGTAGCAGTATAACATATTCTACATGTATGCGGTATTTTCGCAAAGCAGCTACTATCAGATTACAAACAAAGTAATCAAAATCAACACTACAGAGAAAATAAGCCATTGTTTAGTTTGGCATTCTTTATCGAATTTTCTCCAGATTTGTTTATTATAAAATAAGTGGTTAATAGGTACTCGGTTCCCTGCCCATAACGTTTTATCAATATCAGAAAATGCGTGTTTATGACTTCTAATCCATCTCAAAGACTGAATAGCTGAACAGGTACAAGAGATTGGATTTCCTTTTATGTAAACTGATATTGTACTAAATGATTCAATGATATTTTGGTCATTATTTGAGAACTCATTTGTATCGCAAACTCAATTGTATCGCAAATGCAGATATTTCAAATTCTGCATATATTCGAAGGTGTCAGGAATGTTAGAAAATTTGTTATTGTCTAAGTTTATTTTTATTAAGGAATGATGCTGGTCTTTCAAAAGAGAAAAAGGTAAATAGTTCAATTTGTTTCTTGAAAAATCGATTGAAGACCTCTTCTGTTAGATATGGAAAGGAACAAAACAGATCTTCAGTAACGTCACAAAACACGTGATTTTTTAAAAGCATGTTAAGATGATGAATTTTGGAGCGCCGAATTCCTAAGAAGGATGTATTTGTTAAACTAAAATCATTTACAATATGAAACTGTAATTCAGATAAGTTTGTTAAGTTTACAAATGGTGCTGTAAATGAAAATCCGCTGAAAATGTCGATATGTAGCCTCGAAAGAGACTGAATTGCAGAAAGGGCAACATCCGGGTAACCATCTGACTGGAAATTATTCTGATCAAGTCGAAGGAACTTGAGGCTGTAAATATAGGAGAAAGCTTCAACTTCTATTCCGTTTTTATCAAGCTCACAACTTGAAAGATCTAGACTGCATAAACCAGAAAGTTTATGAAAGGTCTTATTTTCGATGTTTGTAATTTTGTTATGATTCAGGATTATGGATGACACAACTGAAAACCGAATGAGATTTTCAAATGTCTTTTCTGTTAAAGTAGAAAATCTATTAAATGACAAATCCAACGTCACGTAGCGATTTCGTAACTTCTGTGGTATCTTGTCAGGGATTCTGTCTATATTAATTCCACTACAGTTCCATAGAACTCCAAGGTTTCCGCATTCGTCTGTGTATGGCGCTGTTGGACAAGGGTTTGAAGTAACAGTCAGACAAAAAACTGCAAAAGAATGGTTCAAACTATCATAAAGTGTTCTCTTTTTGTCCCCCGCTTGAAAAGTGGGGGATATTAATTTGGGTCTGTCCGTCCGTCTGTCCGTCCGTCCGTCTTTCTGTCTGTCTGTAACGCTTTAGTTTCCACTCGATATCTCGAGAACCCTTTGAGCTTTCGCAATGAAATTTTGCATGGCAACTCCCTATGGGCTAAAAAAGACCCCTAATGATTTCGAGGTCAAAAGGTCAAAGGTCAAGGTCATAAATTTGCAAATTCTGTCTGTTATAACACTTTCGTTTCCACGCGATATCTCGAGAACCCTTTGAGCTTTTGCAATGAAATTTCACATAACAACTCGCTGTGGCCTAAGGAAGACCCCTATTGATTTTGAGGTCAAAAGGTCAAAGTTCAAGGTCGTCAATTTATACATTCTGTCTGTATGAAACACTATCTTTTCCAGGCGATATTTTAAGAAGATTTTGAGCTTGTGCAATGTTATTTTATACCAAAACTCCCTGGGACCTCTCTCACCCCTCTCAAAGTGTCCCGCCCCGCTTGTTTTATAGTATAAAATTTATTGTATTACATGTCCTATTTTTAGCACAGGGGCATGAGGGGAGTTATTACGTACAAAACAGGTTCTCGATGGACTTTATATTCTTATTACATCTAATAGAACTGTTTAATGAAGGATAAATTAGACACCATGCATTGTTTAAAATTTTGACAATATCAAACGTGAATTATACATGTATGTGACTTCATCTTTGCATATAATTTCTACTAACTTAAAGCAGCGCCGTGGTCTAGTGGTATGTCTCTCGTTTCACATGTGAGAGGGCCCGGGATCGCATCCCCATTCAGCCAATTTTTTTTTTTTCGAAATAGTTTTTTTTTTTTTTACTAAATGATAGTATTCAGCATGTGAAATGATGAATACTCATAAAATCATCATTACGAGGGTTGTCCCGTAAAATCGTTGACAAAGCGTTTTTCTTGAAAAGTAATGGGCGCACTATGCTGCAAATTTCAGTAAATATTTATTTATCATATTTAAGTGCATGATAATTTTTTTGATAAAATATAGGCAAAAATAAAGATTTTATTATGGTTGAATGTGCACGAGGTATTGTCCTACGGCGCACGGTCAAAAAACCAAGGTTTTATTTAAGAATACACAAGTTTGAATTCAAAATAAAAGTTTTAAATACATAAGATTTGGATTAAAATTATCCTAAATCAATTCCACAATCAATTTTGTAGTCTTTGTAAAAATTTTACGGCATTTGCTTAATTTTTGAGAGTTTCTCGGGCATTCGAAATGGGAAAGTGGTAAACACAACACACGAAAAATGGCGACGATTTATGACGTTACGGCGCACCGGAGAACAGTTCAGTTTTATTTCGATATTGTAATGACACCTTTAGAGATTTGAAATGACCAAAGAACAAAAAAGATTATACAAATATCACCATATCTTAAGTATTCAAATGAAATAGGAGTTTAACTTCTTTTGTGTTTGTTTCACAATCTTTAGATGGCAGAGACAAGCAGATTAAAGCAGACATAATAAACAGTTGTTATGTGTTTAGATTAACCTTTCTTAAGATAGTACGCAATAGCTAGGGTAAATGTTTCCTCAAAATAGAATATACATCGTCAAGGCATTGAACAATTCCAATGTAGATGATATGCCATACTTTAAGTCCTCTTAAGAGAAAATTTTGAAATCAATTTAAACCAAAAAAAAAAAAAAAATCAACAGAATAGTGGAAGTGGAATCCAAATTAAAATATGTCAAAATGAGGAAACTTGTACCAAATGTTTCTTATATTTTAGCAATTAAAAAGATACAATGCCAATAATTTAAAAAAATCAGTAGATTGTGATTCTCTCTAGAAATGGACACTCAAACTTCACGAAATACAGGACAACAATGTTTGGTTGAAGTTGTTGTGGAATATATACAAGTTACACAAACCTCTACTCTTAGATTATAATAACAGAAAAAAATATTTGTGATTAAATTTAATTGTTACCATACCTTGAATGCAGACGACGAAAAAGAGTCTACTTATTGGAATTTCTCAAATATCTGGTTGTTGTAAAAATAAATCCTTTGCAAAGTGCAAAGGAATGAAATTATGTCGCTGAAATACCATTAGGTCATTAAAATTCATTAGTATACGAAAGCTTTTTTTCCATCTCATTTTTTTTTTCGGAGTGGGGCTAGTTTTTTTTACGAGTCTTTTAATTGCTTAACTTTCTTATTGATTTTTACTTGCCATTAGTAAATAAATTAAATGCCACATATATGTAACAAGGAAAGGGGAAAACAAAACGTTTTAAATTATACATGTATTTACACCTAGAAACAGTTTGCCATTGCATTTTTGTACAATCTTCCTTTTTGTACAATCTTTAACTCTTACATTTGATTTGTTTTTCTGAAAATATAAAGAGCGTGAAACAAGATCTTAGTAAAACATAAATTTTTTAACATAAATGACACAGCGTAATTTACCAATGTTGTTGAAATAGAGTTTCTTGAACTTAAATGACGTCGTCAAACGCACACAGTTATGTTATAAATATGTTTAAATGTGGATTTTCCGCTTCAGAAACAAGAAAAAATGACATCACAATAGATTCTGTTTTCACAATAGTTATACAAAGCAGGTAACAATATTGTCTTTGTTTGAAAGGCCCATTCAAAATTCTTTCTAAGAGAAAATTCTTCAAAATCACGTGTTAATTTTGAATATTTTTATTATTCCAAACAACGAAAATGAATTTGAATTACCATATATTTTTTGGATTCTAAACATCATAAAAACCTTAAAAACCAACCTTTGCATAGCGGGGGTCCAGTAAATATTATGCAACCGAGCCTCTTTCTTTACTCCTCACTTAGATATTAATGGTAATGAAGGAGAAACTTTAAGAGTTTTAGGAAAGCATGTAAATCAGATCTGGATACTTAAAAATAAGTATTAAAAAATTTTAAATCACAAGATTTTACCAACATCAACAGCGTAAAAGATAACGACTTTTCAACTTTATATACAACCATTCCCTAAGATAAATTATTAAACTGATTTTTCAGTTAAATTGGAACTTGTGAATTAACTTACATTGTCATTACGCATTTGCAAAAACATTCTGATTGTACACACAAATACTCTGAACCTGACATTAAAAAGAAATTTGAGTTTTTGGTTGTCAATATGTTTGTGGTTTTTTGAGACCGGGTTTCACAAGTTGCTAAAACAAGAATATCACCAGTCTCGTTTAAAGTAGTCATTTCGTCAGTTCTATGGTCGGTATGATGACTCGTTCTTGCCTTTTGCTTAATCTCAACTCAAAATGTAACAAACATATTGTTCATGTTGTTATAATCTAAATAACAAACGACATAGAAATTAATCAAGCTATTTAATGTAACTATCATGTTTCATTCATATTGTAGTGTTCAAATAATGCTTCGACACATCCTTGTTCTCGACCAATTATTCGATGCCTTTTTGCTACTTTCTAATCTGTTAGCACAATAAAAAGTATATAATAGAAATGACCGTTTGATCCTGCATTAAATTTTAGATATTTTTTTTATCAATCACACTGAGAAGATGAACAGATTTTTTTTGCAGGAGTATTAGTTCTTTTCTTATTTGAAATGTACATGTAATTGCTACTTGAAAAGAAATGGAAAGGTTCTTGTTAATAATACCAATTATTTAAACACAGAAAAAAATAAGTGTTTTTATCAATGAGAAATACCCAACTGTCCCTGTCGTAGGAAATATTATGAAACTAACGAGAGACATCAACACTAGTTCAATGTCAATCCTCTATAAAAAGTAAAACCCTCGCAGTTTATTAAACTCTGACAGACAATCAGGCGGAAACTTTATTCAACATTGAAAACGTCACCGGGTATCACACCAATTTATTAGAGCATGACCCAATGAGGAAGTGTATATTAGGATTCTACCAGATATTTTTACATGTAAGCTACTGAATGGCAAAGTACATCTACCAGTCCTTTACAGACCGTAAAATGCTTGGAAACGTTATTGTAAGTATTCGAATATCTATATAGTTGGTTCATATAAATAATCATTGGACGCGTGGCTTTATATTTTGGAGGGCCATAGGGGAACATGTGATCTTTGAGGAAATAAATGTTAAAAATTCAGTAGCAGTTACAAAATTTGTGCATCAGATGGGTGTTCAAAAAAAAAATCCTAGTTCATTGACTAGATTTATCTATTAAAAAAATGTATAATTACATAATAAGAAAAAAACCCTGATTCTCATTAAAGTCACTTGGCTAGACGTGTAAACAATATCTTGGGGGGGATCTGTACTTCAAGATGGAAATCAAATTTTGTAGACTATTGTACAATGCTTGTGAAAAATATTATTTGTTGACTAATTCGATACCTTTTTTTACGACTTTCCTTTTAAAGTGACAATACGGCGCATCTCTTCAAAAACAGACTTGTTAAAATTTTTTTCTATAGGATTTTGAATTTTTTTCATTCATGTACTCATAAATTTATACACTTTCAGAAAATTACAAATTTCGTAAGTAAATAATTCTGATTATTTCATTAAAATTAATAATTATTTATGGCCCATAAATATATACATCACAACGTGTTCGAGGTTCCACATTCCATGCTATTCACGCATGCGCATAGTTTTCATAAACAAAACAGCATGGTAAGAGAGGGAAGACCGGTAGGCCTGCTACATTGACAAAGTCGACCAAAACAAAAAAACAAAAAACAAAATTAGGGCTTGAAATTAAAAAGCAACTTTCCTGACAAAAATTTAGTTGGGAGATTAATATAATCATTGGATGAAGAAGAAACGGGATCTCCGCGACATTCACGTGGGGCTCGCGAAGGTTCTACCCTACAGGTTTGTTGATACATGCGATTATTTCTCGTATCTCCATGGCTTTCAAATATTGCCAAAAAAATCTGCAGTGTAAATTTTGCCGCGATCAATGATTTGGTGTAAAAATGCACTTATGACATTTGCCATTTGATTTTATAATTCAGTGTAAACTCAACGTAAAAATGCACTTATGACATATAAAAATTATTGCCATTTGAAGCAAATTGTATTGGAACTGCAGAAAGATATTTTGTTTGACATTTTGCCGCGATCGCCGACGTATGATTTGGTGGATTTTTCTTTCCTGCACCCCAATAAACAAAACGTCAACATTTGTACTTAATCATGTTAAATTCGTCTGAATGCAGACTAATATGTTAACAATTATTAATTTACCAGAGAGTTAAGATATTTTGATTCTAGAATTGCTTTTACTTAATGTTGATAAAAAGGACCTACATAATTTTTAACCATACGATTTCTCTAAAACCCATTTATTTCATAGACGTTTTGAATAAAATACATTGTTGTAACCTTATATCCGACGACATGGATATATTGTGATGAAAATGCAGAATATAGACACAAGACACAGAAATTCCAGTACTGTTAGCTAATTTGAGTTACTTCCCTTAACATCTAAATTTTATTCACAATGATCAAGAGTTTCTATCATGTAATTTACGTTATTGGAAACAAATTGACATAAATATATTTGTATGGATTTATAATAACTTTTATTCGTAATTACTAAACAGGGCCTCCTTCACATGACCTATAGAACTGTTCTTATTCGGTTACCAGCCTAGCTTTCGCGACTTTCAAAAAATGTCCCATCTTTGCCCTTCACACATTAACTATCACTATTTATTCGCAAATGTAATTACCCAAAATCTTTGCGTATAATAGAATTCCTTCACACATTAACTATCATAGTAAATGACGACCTGTTGACTGTCTGCCCTTTTAGTTTACACAATGTAAACAAAGCTATCACTGCTTCTCTTTCGTGCATTATTGTTGATTCTATCCGTTTAAAAACACATGTGCTTTTGTGTACCTCTGTAAACGCTTTATTTATTTCCACCGCCTAGAGAATTCCAAACGGGAGATCACTCTCAATGACTGTTTTTATAAATGGAAAAACCTATGTATTAAACCTTTTTTCTCCGGAAACCCTGCCTTGCCAATGACCTTAATTATAACTACTCTACGAAAATACCGTGTGCACTCACATAATTATAATTTTTCTAAAGTGAATTCGACGATTTTGAAAAAAGTTACGCATTACAGTGTCGCTTTTTTGTACAAGAACTCTTTTGTCTGAAGTATAAATAAAACATATTGCAGTAGTTTTAACATTTAATAGCAGAGAAGAAACATTGTCGATACGTTCTGGGGCAATCTAATAAAATCTTAATTTATCTTAAATTGACTGTCACTGAAGAATGTTTATGAAATGAAATATATGTAGATAACAAACAGTATTCAAGGTCAAAAGTTCATTAAACAATATAATTGGGAGCAGAGCAAATACGGGCCTCCAAAACATCAGAGGTGGGATGTGGCAACGCACTTTTTTTTTCAAAGTGCTCTAAAATAGAAACCAAATCAACGCCCCTTTAAAAAACATTTCAAAGTGCATTAAATTTGGGACACACTCAACGCACTTTGAAAAAAATATTTCAAAGTGCGTTAAGAGCGTACATAAACATTTTTTACTTTGAAAAAAATATGCATGAAACAAAAAAGACCTCTAGACTAAGATTTAAGTAACTGAGAGAAGCAATTTGTATTAATCATATCTTTTGAAATCGTTTTAATTTACATGTACTTATTTAACCTCACTGGGATCAAGGAGAAGACGAGTAGGTCTCTCAGCCCAACTTTTTTTCTTATACATTGTACATACATGTATATAGCTGTCTGTAGCAAATTGAAAGTTGACACCCCCTCAAAGGTAAGCCCCTGTTTTCAATGCCCATATATCTTTGCAAAACATTTGTGTGCCTAAGACCCCACTCCCGGTACCGATGCCTATGCTACACCCAAATATATGAATGTATATGCATAACTGGTATGACGTTGAAAACTTTCAATAAATTTTAATTTACATATTAAATGCATGCAAACTGGAAAAATTAAGTACAGTAAAACATTTAAGATAGATAGAATTTTCAGAATATGGAAAAATCAAAATCGCTCACTTTCAGGTCCTGAAGTGACCTCATCGACAATGAGTTATCAAATAGGTTTAATTATTTATCATACCTACGATTTGCAAGAATATTGACCAAGCCACAAAATTTTTTCAAAGTGCGTTTATATGATCGATATTAACTCACTTTGAAAATAATTTTTTTCAAAGTGCGTTGATTTGGTCCCAAGTTTAACGCACTTTGAAAAAAATTTCAAAGTGCGTATTTTTTCAAAGTGCGTTGTAACAGTGGGATCAGGTGCCATGGAGGAGTAATCAAGCATCCTCTGCCCACCGGTTAGATCACCTTGAGCTCCAGCTTCTAGTCATGATAGAAAAATAACGTATAAATCCATCGCTAATTCAATTAGTATATGGACATACACAATTAAATAATGCAGTGCTTGATGAGATCAGAGGTGCTTATCTGTCCAAGGATATCATTCTTCGATTTAAATATATTTTCTAATGAAGCTTTTAGCATCTTAAGCAATTTCATACATTACTATTAAATAAAAAAAAAATTTCTTAACTTTAAAGTTGCTTTTCGGTGTTAAAAGAGAAGTAGTATGATAAGCAGAATTGCTTTAAAGTTCCATAAGACAGAACCTAAACACTCCACTGTGTCCATCATGCTTTGGTAATTAAAGATATAGAGATTAAAATGTAACGGGGAATTTAAAGATGTCGATATAGAATTAGTAAAATTAAGAAAACTTTGGACAAGTATTATTATTTTACCAAATGCAGATTTTTATAATCTACATAGGAATGAAAGAATGAATATCATAGAATGATATCTGAACTTATTTTATTTACAGTTAGTAGCCTGGCTATCTTTTCATACCCTTGTCCAACGGTGCCATACACAGACGAATGTGGAAACCTTGGAATTCTATGGAACTGTAGCGGACTTAACACAGACAGATTGCCTGATAAAATACCACAAAAGTTACAAAAACGCAATGTGACTTTGGATTTGTCGTTTAATAGATTTTCTATGTTATCAGAAAAGACTTTTGAAAATATTGCTGCTTTATCAATTGTGTCATCCATAATTCTGAAATATAACAAAATTATAAAAATCGAAAACAAGACCTTCCATAGACTTTCTGGTTTATGCAGTTTAGATCTTTCAAATTGTGAGCTTGATAAAAACGGAATAGAAGTTGAAGCTTTCTCTTATATACACAACCTGAAGTACCTTCGAATTGATCAGAATAATTTTCAGTCAGATGGTTACCCGGATGTTGCCCTTTCTGCAATTCAGTCATTATCGAGTCTTCATATCGACATTTTCAACGAATTTTCATTTACAGCACCGTTTGAAAAATTAATCAACTTATATGAATTACAGTTTTATATCGTAAATGATTTTAGCATAACAAATACATCATTTTTAGGACTATGGCGCTCCAAAATTCATCGCCTTGATTTGTTTTTTCAAAATCACGTATTTTGTGACGTCAATGAAGATCTGTTTTGTTCCTTTCCATATCTAACAGAAGAGGTTACGGTGAACGCAAGATGAACGATTTATTCGGAATGCCTCCTATCTTTTCCGTGCATTGAAATTATTCTATTATTCTATAATTCTAATTTCAGGTGCTTTAATATAAAATTTAACAATAGATAAATAAAAAAATAATTAAATAAATGAATAATAAAAAGTTTTGTTCCTATGTTTTATTTTATAACACGATTTTAATTGCCGTAAAACATGTGTATTTGTTACCGAACGCGTGTAGTTTGAATATAAAATTAATCTATTTATATAGTAAATATGCTTATTCTTTTAACTAATAAAATAATGTGGACTTCAGAAGATAAAACTACTACTTATTGAATGTATTAATTACATTGTACGCGGTACATACATGAACAAACTAATTATCGCTTGTAAACAAACAATATAGTAAGTCGTACAGTATTATGTTCTCGTCAAATAGTGTGCCCTATTGTGATAAACCATACAGTTTAGATGTTTAACGTTTTTTTTCTCTAATGTTAATTCTTGTTTACTGGTTCTTGTGGTCAAGATACTTTGAAAATTTGAAATACACCAAAAATAAATTTTTTTTTTTTACAAATAAACATTTCTAAAAGCTTACATAAATATTTCGTCGGCGAATGTACATGCACACGACATAATTTTCGGGAATTTGTTTATCAGTATTTAGCTCTGGAGCTTAATTTTTTAAATTTCTGCAAATGAAAAATTGATAAATAATTGGTAAAATCATTTTTAGAGATTCGCAAGCATTGAATCAATGGAAACATGGATATATCTTGTAATTTAAGACATTTCATGCTGCGTTTTTTTTTCAATCGTATTCCACTTTCTGCATATTATGAAATCCAATTCAATCAAATTTTACGGTCCACCTACATGTACACCTTCTGGTAGAACAAACAAATCCGTTTTCTTAAGTCTGAGAATTACCTAAATAATTATTTATAATCTAAAATATTAAAATAAGTCTTACATGTATTTAGTTCCAGAAAAAGTCAATGAATAATATTGATAATTCTTTGAAATCTTAAATCGGTATTACATGTAAGCCATATTTCGTTTTGAAAATACTACTGTTGGCACAAATTTATTCTAAAATAATATTGTTTAATGACTGTTTGATGTTGGGTTTAAGACTGATTTTCTTGAGTTACAATACACATTTGATATTAAGTAAAATGTACTGAAAGTACTAAGAATTTTATTTCGGGGAGAAAAGGCACCGGGAGTGGGGGGGGGGCTTAATTATACTGAATGGCAAACATATAATTTGGTACGGTGATGGAAGGAATTTTCTATCTCTAATAAAAGATTATTTTAAAAAGTTGGTGTTTTCTAAAATTTAAAACCACACTATCAATTTAATTAGCTCTAAAAAATATTTAATTAACTGAATATTTGCAGTACTGTTCTTAATTCTAAGACCTACGTGTAGTTTGAAACACGTGTTACTGTAGGAATAATTTTTTGTCTCTTTTGGCGAGGAAATAATTCGATCTTTACAATTTTCACATTGATATTGGTTCATATTTAAGGTAAACGAACGAATTTACAAGATTTTCATATATTAAAAGTTGTCTGTGCGCTAATATTTACTTGAATATTTATTTGAACAGTACCGTTACGTAATTCTGCGTAAGTTTCACCGGTGTGTTGTTGCTACGGAGTTTGTTTATAAATGCAGCGTCACGGATGCAATGGCGGCTGCTCTCTGCGACCCCTATCGGGATGAAATTTTACTAAGGGAAATAACTGAAAAAAGTTGTACATGTCTTGTAAAAGCATTAATTATTATACATCCATTGGTGTTTTGTCGTCTTTAACATTACAACAAATTCTTGCCGTGCGTAAAGCATTTGTACATTGCCTTTTTTAAAATTTAATATTTTAGCATCGTTCTACATACATGTACAGTAGGTACTTAATGTTTTATTTTCCAGGGAAATTTCATGAATAAAGTAACAGCTGAGTTATGACAATAAAGATATAAATACCATAGATGATTTTTGCAATGAAATAATTATTCTTCAAACACGATATCTAAGTTATTTAATTAAAAAACGTGTAAATCCGTACCATCAAAAAGATAAGTCCTTTCACTTCAGAGTTCCGAATGACAATAAAGACTGAACGATAAGTGAACGGTGAACGCAAGGTGAACGCAAGGTGAACGCAAAGTAAATGGAACGAAGAGTGAACGGTGAACGTTTTGTGAACGGTGAACGCGAGCGCACGGTGAACGGTGAACGCAATACTGTGAACGGAGAGCGAACGTTGAACGCACGCTGAACGAACGGTGAACGAACGGTGAACGAACGGTGAGCGAACGGAAAAATGGGAAAGTAGAACGTTTTTGGGACTATATATATATATATATATATATATATATATATATATATATATATATATATATATATATATATATATATATATATATATATATATGAAAATTTGACAATTTTTATTGTTCGTGTCGTTGGTCATTTTAAGTGCTTTATATATATATATATATATATATATATATATATATATATATATATATATATATATATATATATATATATATATATATATATATATATATATATATATATATATATATATATATATATATATATGCCAAAGTGAATCATTAATAGAAATAAATGGAGGGTATTCAATTTTCTTTTATCATTTGTTTAATACGATGTAAGTTTTAAGAAATTATACCTTGCAATGGAGTTGGAGGTTATATAATAACGCAATTCCGTGCCAAAGGAAGTGATGTAATTTGCATTTTGAATAATGTATTAATAAATGTAATTAGTCAAATGCTGTTTTGATTTATAGATATATTATTTTTGCCAGGAGACAATCTGCTTTGTGGTGCCCTTGATGTCCTCTGGCTTTTTGTCTGTAAAGTAAACTTATATATCTATGGATTGATCGAATAAAAGAGCAACATTTGTTATATTATTTATTTTACCTGAATCGACAACACAAAATTTGAAAATAAGAATAGCAAGCCGCAAGTATTGTCTCTTAAATTTTAACATACAGAGACTAGAGACTAACACCATTGACTTCGTTGGCGCAGTAGTTTGACTACTGGAATGAGAATATTGTTATTGCGAGTTCGAGTCCCATATTTTCCCATTCTTTTTATATTTTTTTTCTTTGTGTATCTTTTGTATGCTTTCCTTATTATGTTTTTATAATATACATAACTTCTCAGAGTTATAATAAACACATTACTCTTTGAAAGTACCTCGGAAAGAAGAGTCTCAATACACTATTTTATTCAAAAATTTGGAAATTTATAGCTAACTGTTTTATATTCATTGATTTTCTTAATCTTTTATGTCAAAATTAGAGTAATAAGAAGTAATATGATTGTCATTTGAAATACTTGCCCCTATGAACATATATTTCACTCACCCAGAAATGATATTACAAAATGAAAAGGTACAAGTTTATCTATAAATAGAAACAAGGAATTTCTAATTAAATCCTTTAGTCGACCTGTTGTCTGTAAGGGAGCTATGGCTCTTTGCCCATTTAATTTTATATGCCGATTTATATATATATATATATATATATAATTAATAAAAAAGATCTAAAATAAAAAAAAATTAACTTTGATTCTCGTATATTTAAAAATCAGAACTAGTGCAAATTATACCTCTTGAAGAAAAAAAAATTGAACTGCACTTCAAGATAGAAATCTAATTCCGGAAGAATATCCTCACAGATCTGCGTTTTAAAAAAATGCTGGTGTTGTGTCAGTTGGTACTATTAATTACAGCTTTTAATTATTACAGGAAGTTCATTAGGCCCTAGTTAAAATTAAAAATCCATTGCAAGATAAGAAGGAAAAAATGAGAGCCATTCGATTGGTTCTGTTTTAAGCAATTTTTTCAAAAATAAATGTAACATTTATTTTTTCTGACAGGTTTTAAAAATCATATTCACTTCAGCTAGAGGAATCATGAAAGATAGAGGACAAAGAACATTCCATTTTCTTCTCTGTGAGTATTTTGATTTGTCATGTAAGATTTTGACTCAATG